>NC_057801.1:825299181-825342694 GCF_018294505.1 Triticum aestivum | reverse complement strand
ACTGGGCTGCAGCTAAGCCTCCGAGTGAGAGGTTTGCTCTTCACTCGGTAGAATTTTTGATAACTTAGGCGAGCACTGGGCTGCAGCTAAGCCCCCGAGTGAGAGGTTTGCTCTTCACTCGGTAGGATTTTTGACAACTTAGGCGAGCACTGGGCTGCAGCTAAGCCTCCGAGTGAGAGGTTTGCTCTTCACTCGGTAGGATTTTTGACAACTTAGGCGAGCACTGGGCTGCAGCTAAGCCCCCGAGTGAGAGGTTTGCTCTTCACTCGGTAGGATTTTTGATAACTTAGGCGAGTACTTGGACTGCAGCTAAGCCTCCGAGTGGAAGTCTGGCTTACCACTCGGTAGGATTTTATTTACTCTTAGGCGAAACGGATTCGCAGCTAAGCCTCCGAGTGGGAGTCTGACTCACCACTCGGAGGATTTTTACAAACTTAGGCGAAACGGATTCGCGGCTAAGTCACCCACTGAGGGGAAATTTTATTGGACAAAATAAAAAGTGACAAAAATTATGGAGGAACTATGACACTATTATTTTGAGGTCCATGGACTACAGAAGTACTTTATTGCAACTCATCCGAGTGATTAAATTTATGTGTAAAATGGGCGGAGTAGTTCCGCGTTCCAAGCTCAGGGCTCGTCGATATTATGCTCGACGTTGTAAAGACGGTACGCCCCGTTGTGGAGAACTTTGGTGACGATGAAGGGTCCTTCCCAAGAAGGAGCAAGCTTGTGTTGTTTCTTTTGATCCACTCGGAGAACTAAATCTCCTTCCTGGAAAGCTCGACCCCTCACATTTCTGGCGTGGAAACGACGCAAATCTTGTTGGTAGATGGTCGACCGGATCAGAGCCATCTCCCTTTCTTCCTCTAAAAGGTCGACTGCGTCCTGCCGCGCTTGTTCAGCTTCTGCTTCGTTGTAGATTTCAACTCGAGGAGCATTGTGGAGAAGATCACTCGGCAAGACTGCTTCAGCTCCGTAGACCAAAAAGAATGGGGTTCTTCCGATCGACCGATTAGGTGTGGTCCGCAGTCCCCAAAGCACCGAGGGAAGTTCGTCGACCCAAGCTCCAGCTGCATGCTTGAGATCACGCATTAGTCGGGGTTTCAATCCCTTGAGAATCAGGCCATTGGCTCGCTCTACTTGTCCATTCGACTGCGGATGAGCGACTGAAGCGTAGTTGACTCGTGTGCCTTGAGAGTTACAGAAATCTCTGAATTCCTCCGAGTCAAAGTTCGACCCATTATCCGTAATGATGCTGTGCGGGACTCCATATCTGAATATTAGTTCCCTGATGAAGCTAACAGCAGCACTGGCGTCAAGGCTCTTGATTGGTTTAGCCTCAATCCACTTGGTGAATTTGTCGACTGCCACCAATACATGCATGAAGCCACTTCGCCCTGTTCTCAAAGGACTGACCATGTCCAACCCCCATACTGCGAAAGGCCAGACGAGTGGGATGGTCTTGAGAGCCGATGCAGGCTTGTGCGACATATTCGAGTAGAACTGACATCCCTCGCACTTATCCACTATTTCCTTTGCCATCTCATTCGCCTTTGGCCAGTAAAATCCGGCTCGGTATGCTTTGGCCACGATGGTCCGAGAGGACGCATGATGACCACAGGTTCCCGAGTGGATATCATTGAGGATGATTCGACCTTCTTCTGGTGTTATGCACTTCTGACCAACTCCAGTCGCGCTTTCTCTGTATAATTGTCCTTTGATTACGGTAAAGGCCTTAGATCGACGGACGATCTGTCGAGCCTCTTCCTCATCCTCTGGGAGCTCTTTTCTCAGGATATACGCGATATATGGAACTGTCCAGTCGGGAATGACCACCAAGACCTCCATGACCAAGTCGACCACTGCTGGGACTTCAACCTCAGTCGGATCTGTGGCACTCTTGGGCTGTGGAGCTTCTTCGGTGAAAGGATCTTCTTTGACTGACGGAGTGTGTATATGCTCCAAGAACACACCACTCGGAATGGCTTCTCTCTTGGAACCTATCTTTGCTAGATCATCAGCTGCTTGATTTTTCAGTCGGGGTATATGATGGAGCTCCAACCCCTCGAACTTCTTTTCCAGCTTCCGCACTGCACTGCAGTATCTAGTCATGGCTGGGCTTCTCACGTCCCACTCCTTCATCACTTGGTTGACCACTAAATCCGAGTCGCCATAGACCATCAGGCGACGGATGCCGAGTGAAATGGCCATACGCAATCCGTATAAGAGGGCCTCATATTCTGCCTCATTGTTGGAGGAATCAAAGTGAATCTGGAGCACATATCTGAGCTTATCTCCTCTGGGGGAAACCAGGACAACCCCAGCACCGGAACCATTCAACATCTTAGAGCCATCAAAGAACATGGTCCAATGCTCCGAGTGAACTTCAGTCGGCTGCTGCTGTTCAATCCACTCGGCGAGGAAATCTGCTATTGCCTGGGACTTAATGGCTTTCTTTGCCTCAAACTTGATATCAAGGGGAAGAAGTTCAATCGCCCATTTAGCCACTCGACCAGTTGCATCTCTGTTGTGCAAAATCTCTGATAGTGGAGCGTCGCTGACGACTGTGATGGAATGATCAGAGAAATAATGAGCAACCTTCTTTGTGGTCATGTATATTCCATACACAAGCTTCTGATAATGAGGATATCTCTGCTTGGATGGAGTCAAGACTTCAGACAAATAATACACTGGGCGCTAAACTTTGAGAGCTTTTCCTTCTTCTTCCCGCTCGACCGTAAGCACAGTACTGACGACTTGTCCTATGGCTGCGATATAGAGCAGCAGAGGCTCTTTGCTGATTGGAGCAGCAAGCACCGGCTGGGTGGAGAGCAGAGCTTTTAGCTCGGCAAACGCTGCATCAGCTTCTGGAGTCCACTCGAACTTGTCTGCCTTCTTCATCAGTCGGTAAAGAGGCAATGCCTTTTCACCGAGTCGTGAGATGAATCGACTTAATGCGGCCAAGCATCCAGTAAGCTTCTGGACATCGTGCACTCGCACAGGGCGTTTCATTCGGAGAATAGTGCCGATCTTCTCTGGATTAGCGTCGATTCCTCGCTCGGAAACGAGAAAACCGAGTAACTTGCCACCAGGAACTCCAAATGTGCACTTTGATGGATTGAGCTTGATATCATACCTTCTGAGGTTGGCAAATGTTTCGGCGAGGTCAGCGAGCAGGTCGGAACCTTTTCGTGGCTTGACGACGATATCATCCATATACGCTTCCACATTCCGACTGATTTGAGTGAGAAGACACTTCTGAATCATTCGCATAAATGTGGCTCCGGCATTCTTGAGGCCGAATGGCATGGTGATATAGCAGAAGCACCCGAATGGAGTGATGAAAGCTGTTTTTACCTCGTCGGGTCCGTACAGACGGATCTGGTGGTACCCGGAGTAGGCGTCTAGAAAAGACAGTCTCTCGCATCCCGCGGTCGAGTCAACAATTTGATCTATGCGAGAGAGAGGAAAATGATCTTTCGGGCAGGCCCGGTTGATGTGCTTGAAATCAATGCACATTCGGAGCGATTTGTCCTTCTTAGGAACCATGACAACATTAGCGAGCCACTCGGAGTGGTATATCTCTCGGATAAATCCTGCCGCCAACAGTCGAGCCACTTCCTCACCAATGGCTTTTCTCTTCTGGACGGTGGACCGCTGAAGATGCTCTTTGACTGGTTTTGCAGATGAGTCGACTCTTAGGCGATGCTCAGCCAGTCCCCTGGGAACACCTGGCATGTCAGCGGGCTTCCATGCAAAAATGTCCCAGTTCTCACGGAGGAACTGGATGAGCGTTTCTTCCTATTTCGGGTCGAGTGTTGTGGAGATGTGGGTCGGAGCTGCATCGGGGTCGGTCGGGTGAATGTGAACAGGCTTTGTCTCACCGGACGACTGAAATGCAGATTCTGTGGCGGGTTTCTTGGATCGCAGCAAATCACTCGGATCTGCGTTTTGCTTGTATTCTTCGAACTCGACCGCTGTCACCTGGGAATCGGCAATCTTTGAGCCCTTCTGAAAGCACTCTTCTGCCTTTTTCCGATCACCGGTGACAGTGATCACTCCTTTGGGGCCGGGCATCTTCAATTTGAGGTACACGTAACATGGTCGAGCCATGAACCGTGCATAAGCTGGTCTCCCCAAAATGGCATGATATGCACTCTGAAAATCCACGACCTCAAACGTCAACTTCTCTTTGCGAAAATGTTTCGAATCACCAAACACCACGTCTAGAGCTATTTGGCCGAGTGACTCGGCTTTCTTTCCTGGTATAACTCCATGAAAGCTCATGTTACTGGTGCTCAGTCGGGACATTGGAATGCCCATTCCTTTCAGCGTGTCTGCATACAACAAATTCAGCCCACTACCACCGTCCATCAGCACTTTTGTCAGTCGAGTGCCTTCGACAACTGGATCGACCACCAAAGCTTGCCTCTCAGGGGTGGCAATATGAGTCGGGTGATCAGATTGGTCGAATGTGATGGGTGTTTGGGACCATCTCAGATAATTTGCTTTTGCTGGGGCGACCATGTTCACCTCTCGGTTAATGACTTTCAATCGACTCTTGCTTTCCACATCTGCAAAGATCATCAGAGTGGAGTTGATATGTGGATATCCTTCCTCACTGTCCTCCTTGTCTGCGGGCTTGTCCGACTCCTTCTCCTTGTCCTTAGACTGTTTTCCCTGAAACTGCTGGATCAGGAGTCAACATTGGCGAGTGGTATGCTTCGGGTAGATGATATTCCCCTCTTCGTCTTTCTTCGTGTGGATGTGACACGGCATATCCATCACGTCGTTCCCTTCCTTATCCTTTACCTTCTTAGGGTTCCAGGATCCTTTTGGTTTCCCTTTAAACTTTCCCTGAGTCACGGCCAGAGCCTCTCCAGGAGCTGCCGGTTCAGCCTTCCGCTTCTGTTTCCAACTGGTGTTTCCCTTTTCCGACTGACTCGGCTTGTGCTTGCCGCTTCGGAGTCGGTCTTCTTCTTCGCCGTTGGCGTACTTGGTAGCAATCTCCATCATCCGACTCAAGGTCATGTCACCGGTTCGACCAAATTTCAAACTCAATTCTCTATTCTTGACACCATCCTTAAAGGCGCAGACTGCCTGATGATCAGACACATTCTCCACAGTATGGTGCAAAGTGATCCATCTCTGAATATACTCCCTGAGAGTCTCATTGTTCTTCTGCACGCAGACTTGCAGCTCCGTCAATCCAGCCGGTCGCTTGCAAGTTCCTTCAAACGTTCTGATGAACACTCGGGACAGATCTTCCCAAGTGTAAATGCTGCTAGGAGGTAATTGAGTCAACCATGCCCTGGCAGAACCTTCCAGCATGAGGGGCAAATGCTTCATGGCCACCTCATCGTTCCCACCACCAATCTGAACCGCCACTCGGTAGTCCTCAAGCCAAGTTTCAGGCTTAGACTCACCAGTGAACTTGCTGACTCCTGTTGCCAACCTGAAATTGGGGGGGATAACTGCGGCTCTGATAGCTCTGCTGAAACATTCAGGACCAGAAACATGCACTCGACTGCTTGTGGGCGCATCTCTGTCGAGTCCACCTCGATGGGCTCTGTTCCGGTCGATTAAGCCTTGCACGATAATGGATCGCGCGTCAAAGCCTGGTTCTCTGGGGTCGACTGGAACTCTTCGCCCCGCACTGAGCTGGCGTCTGTCATCTTGCTGCCGAGGAGCGTAAGACCCACCCCTCGGAGGGGAATTGGGCACTCGACGCCTATCATCTCGGTCGAGTCGGTCACCATATTGGTCTCGCCGATTCTCGCGCCCCTCACGCCGCGGAGGCGATCTGGGGCTGTGAGCCGACTGAACCGTATTCGCAGCGACGGATCGACTGTGAATTCTGTTGCGCGACTGCGACACGGCCGAATTCTGATCTCCTGCTGCCCGGAGCAGATCCCTGATCTGCATCAAGCCTCTGCCAGCTTCCGACTGAGATGGCTGGATGGACTCTGCTATACGGGTCGCAGCTGCTAAATTCTGGATTGGGGTTCGATATACCTGAGTCGGCGGGAAGAGTTGACGTCGACTGGTGTCGGGAACTCGTTGCCGCGCGCGCTCGTCGAGTGCTCGCTGAAGATTCTCCAGTCGAGTGCGTTCGGCCAAATTGGCTAAACGAGCCTCCTCCAAGGCGCGAGCCTCGGGGGTTTCTCCTGCGATGGGAGTACGCAGGACATCCACGTTCCTGCGGCGAAGTTCCTCTCTTTGCAGAGAGTCGAGTGGCTCGGGCTGGTACTCTTCGTGGTCTCGTGCGGGGTCGCCTCCGTCGCCTGCCCCACCATCACGGGCGAAGCCAGGGGGACTGCGGGGCCCGTCGACCATCAGGATTTCCGCCGCTGGATCACTGCTATCGCACTCGGATGCAGTCTCTACGGAGCCAGTCGACAGATCGAACAGGCCGTAGAGAGATTCGTCGGGCTCGATTGCCGCAACTTGAGTGGTGGCCGTCTGGCGAGCCACCGCGTGCCTCACCCACCGCTGAAGCCTCGACCGGCCCGAGCGCTTGCACTGGCGGGAGACCGGGAGGGTGGTCGATGGGGGAGTCGACCGATACGGGGTCGACGGTTGCCGCAGCAGAACGCCGCGGACACATGCGCGAAAATGCGTCGCACCGCGGACGGGGAGCGCATCGACGTCGAGTGGAGCCTCCTGGAGCCAGGCGGAGTCGTCAGCGACGAAGGTGAGAGCACCGAGACGGATCTCTCGACCCTCAACCAAAACTCCAGCAGTCATCATGATGAAAGTACTCGGAAGAACCACAACTTCTCCACAAAATCGCTAAAACACCTGCCCCACGGTGGGCGCCAACTGTCGTGGTTCTAAGTCTGACAGTAGAGTGGGGGTAGGTATGGAGAGGCAAGGTCCTAGCTATGGAGAGGTTGTAAACACAAGAGATGTACGAGTTTAGGCCCTTCTCGGAGGAAGTAAAAGCCCTACGTCTCGGAGCCCGGAGGCGGTCGAGTGGATTATGTGTATATGAATTACAAGATGCCGAACATTTCTGCCTGTGGAGGGGGGTGGCTTATATAGAGTGCGCCAGGACCCCAGCCAGCCCACGTAATGAAGGGTTTAAGGTGTATTTAGTCCGGGGCGTTACTGGTAACGTCCCACATAAAGTGTCTTAACTATCATAAAGTCTACTTAACTACAGGCCGTTGCAGTGCAGAGTGCCTTTTGACCTCCTGGTAGTCGAGTGAGTCTTCGTGGTCGAGTCCTTCAAGTCAGTCGAGTGAGTCCCTCGTTGGTCGACTGGAAGGTGACCTCTTCTAAGGGTGTCCTTGGGCTGGGTACTTAGATCAGGTTTGTGACCCTACCCTAGGTACATGACCCCATCACCCCTCCCTCCTGCCACCGGAGCAGCCGGATGGGAGAGGGGGCCAACGCCCTGGCCGGCTGAGATCGAAGGAAAATAATCGCCTCCCTAGTCGCCTAGCGTGGCGGCGGCTAGGGTAGATTTTTTTTAATGGGTGATTCAACCACGAGAGTCGTGGATTCATTCGTTGGATCTTAACGCAGCCGTTCTGGTCGTCCCACAAATACATTACTACTTATACGGGTCCCACGAGTAGTTATCCAGGAATCCAAACTAAAGCGATACTAATGGCCGACGACCTAGAGGACCCAACGGCGCTCATCGCCGCCGAGAACGCGGATCCGTCCACGGCCGCGACGGCGGAGCCCGACGAGAAGAGCACGCTGCGGCACCTCTTGGAACCTACCTATGGCCTCTTGGTGCTCATCGTCTTCTCCTCCCTCCGGGTGTTCTACTTCTCCAGCTCTGGGTACGCCCATGGGCCACGTCGCGTACGCCCTGGGTGTCGCTGGCCTCGTCATCGGAGCCTGCGCCTGCGTCGGTCTCTTCCAACTCTACTTGGCTGGGAATATGGATGGATATGAGCAGATCGAGTTGCACCAAGATCGGTCCAGGTGATTGTTGTGATTTTTGGTAGATGAATTAGAGAGGTATATGCTCTCCGGTGCGATGCATGGTCGAGATGTATTTTGGCCGGTGTCATATGATTCTGGTCGAGCGATTTTTCTGCTCACATACGTAGTACAAATTATTGTGAAAACTTATTTCTACTCTGCTGCGTATATGGATCGTTGTTGTGTTTTTGCGTGCTAATATGTGTTTCATTTATCTCTACTCTCCTAATGTCTCGTCTAGTAGGATTGCCTCACAGTTATTTTTCGTCCCCCATTTTTGTTTGGTTTTCTTGTCATGTTTTTTCGTCTCACCTCCCACCACCACTCCATGCCGGTTTATTTTTGTCTCCACTCTATTTTTTTTAGCAAAAAACAGCACTTCCCTAACGTACAAAAAATCACAGACTAAACTTTACTAACTTATCCAAACCAACCAATCTGTCTTGTTAATACAACTTATTTTAGGAAACAAATAACAGGTTTTTTTTCTTGAAACAAATAACGGATTTTAAGGAAATTAACATGTAAATCATAACAAATAAACCTCATCATGAAAGCATTTATGTACGTACTTAATTTGTTATGGAATATTATCTTTTATCTTCTGCTAGAGCTGGTAGGTGGTATCCTTTGGTTTCGTTCGCTTCCCTCCTCCTCGCCAATTTTTTTCTCTCCCCTGCATCTCTGGATATGGTGAGATCCCATCGCCCGTTCCTCTTCCTTCGCTGGGTACCATCGGTGCCATCAGACAGGGGCCCGATCCACCCCTCTTTCTCACCTCCGGCGTCCCTCGTGGTTCCCTATCCCTCCGTATCTTGGCCTCAACCATCCCCTTCACATCATGATAATCCGACCGGTGGATCCCATCCTCTCCCCATCAGGTGAAACGAGGGCTGCAGCTGCCATGGGTGTGGTGGTCAGCGCGCAGGACAGGATCGAAGGTGTGGTGGTCAGCACGAATTATAGAAGGCGTGGTGTTGCACTGCGATTCGGTGGCCTGGACAACACCATGAGTTGTGTGTGTGGCCTCCCGCCTCTTCGTGCTCTCTGCTGACCACAGTGCTGCTCAACCTTGCTTGTCCACCTCGCGACGGAATCGTGGTGCTCTCGAGACTTCGGTTGATTGCCATGATATCTAGGAATGAATTGCTTGTATTTGCGCGTGTGGATAGAGTACGATTTTCTCTTGCTAGAAAATAGAAAACTGTTGGAAGATCCACGCGAATATGCAGGGACAAGATAACAACATGAATGTGTTGCTCCTTTTTCCAATCACATACTTAGTTGCACTATGGTATTGACTGTGCGTATTGAGACAAAAAAATATCATTTTGATGTAGCTATTTTAGTATCTGATTGTCGTGCTGCTAAAATGTTCGTGAAGGTTCTTACAAGTCCAGTTAGATAGGAAGAGAAAATGGCTGGCCAATTCAATGCTTGCAGTATTCGACAGAAGCCATGTGTTGCAGATTCTTAATTGATAGTATTAAACTTCAGAGCTGAAGTAAAATGTTTGGTTTCTTTGTACAAAATTTCAGTCAAAGACTACCCCTGTCAATACCTAAGAAGCCCATCATCATCCACTTCACCGGGCTGAGTGAGAGGTGGCTTATGTTGGAAGGGAAGAAAAATATTATGCTAATGCACCATGAGAAAGCTGGATGGCCGTTGTTCCCATTGATGCTTGCAGGTCTCTTCTTCTATACCACAAGCAGTAAAATTGAGAGCAAAAGATTTTGGACAAAGGAAATATGCAGAATGAAATACGAGTTGGGGTGGCCCACACAACCTATTCCTTTCAACCTGGATTGTGTAATTCTTAGAGGAGTACCAAATTTTGATGGACTGGTTGTAGGCCAATAATTCAAGTATGTGGACAGGATATTCTGATAGCTATAAAAGTCACAATGTTCTTGCAACACCATTGAAAGCGAAGAAACATGTTAGGCCTTATGGACGCGTACCATCTCTGAAATTTATTTTAGTTATTTGTTAACTATTGATGCAGGCAGACAACATGCTGGTGAAGTTAAACATGGTATCCTGCATCCAAGGTGATGTGATCCTTGACTGTTTGAACGTGGATGATGATCTAGAAAAATGAAAGTTTTAATTTTTCTAACGAAAAGGCTAATTTTTAGGGTCATGTTCAATACCTTATTTATCCAGTTCCATGTTTGTAGCTCAACTTCATGGACATTGGAGTCTGTTGGGATGCTAATCAGCCATTCACAAAGAACATTAGAGCAGAGGTAGCCATGCTTTTTCTTTTATGTCTGGAGCACTTTATTATCAAATTGAGTAATATTTATTGTAAGTGCGAGCCTGAATCAGGTGCTCTTTTCAGAGTTTGATGTTGATGAGATAGACGTTGGCTCTACTGGAACAGGAGACTGGAGTAGAAGAAATCTTCAGGAATCCTTACTCACATGATGGACACAAGGATGTTGATTCTCTTCATATATCTTGTACATATTGTACATTCAGTGCTGAAGCTAGGCAAGCCTAAACATTTTCCAGTCTTGTACAGGGATAACGATGAGAAAATATAATAGATGAAGTTAATTCGTCATTTGAAATACTGAATGATGAAAAAGTTGACACCAATATTATGCACAAGGACATAAATAGAGTAGTGTCAAGTTTGGAATGTACAATATAACTATTGGATTGACTTATTATTTCTGAATTTATAGTGTATGTGTCGGCGAGGGGGGAGGGGGTGTTTGCAAGCCAGATGCAACGGTGACCTTGGATTGGGGAGGCGAAGAGGTGAAGATAGTGGGTAAAAGATGAGTGAATTAATGGTAAAGAAGAGTCGACAGTTGAAACTAGTGTACATGTGGATAAGAAAGCTATACGTTAGACACGGTTAGTGTTGAACCATTAGAATATGTAAGTCCCGTTGCAATGTCCGCATCGTCCAAACGGCCTGTTGGGCCCTTGTTTTATGTCCAAACAAGCCCAGACTTATGAGGGAGAAATGAAATTTGACCTTAGAGACGATCTTAATAATATGGTTGATTCATTTAAATGCATTGTAGCCCGTAGCAATGCACGGGCGATCTACTTTATATTTTGTTGTGCAAAGGATAGTACAACACAATGAATTTTGACCTTATAAAGATAGTATACAACACAAAGGTTGGTAGTTACCACAAAGTATGGCATTGTGCAAAGGTAAAATATTTTGTTGTCTTAGCCATTCGGCATGTACACTTTATATTTCAAATTGTCGTCATGCGGGTCAACTCTCTTGGTATTCTCTTGTGGAAAGTAGCGGGTCGAACGTACCTACAAGTTCACTGGTGTAGTTTCATGTTTGCTGCTAAGTGTGACCTTATTCTTCTATATAATCCTTAATAGCTTGGGAGCCATTGATGATTTCAAACGTGTCATTGCATCTTTATAGTTTTCTGTTGCAATCTATTTGTATGGCCTTTATACTGATTATAGTATTTCTACTGTCTTCCACATGATGACATGAACAACAATATCCCTTTTGTCAATGTTGTGGTTTATGATTATAATCGAGACTGGAAACTCAATTTCTGAAGTGTTAGTAATCATAATGATGGGATGTGCCTAGGCTGAAGATGGGGATGAGACTGGAAACATGAAGTTACTTTGATTGTCCTACATTGTTGTCAGATTTTCTTTGTTTTCTTATAGATATTCTATCTCTTCTATGGTACAGGAATGGATCCTTTTCATGATAAACCCATAACTGATTGTCGGAATGCTCTTCATGGCTTCAATGGAAGATAATGAGGTTATATAAATTGTCAATGCAGAACCGTTCTCACAGTATATGGGGTTAGTTATAACCCTTCCTTAGATTGAGAAGAAAAATCCTCGCGGTACTAATCAACTATGCCATTTCCACAATACATGATGATTTTTACATTGGAAATGGTCTCTTGACATGCTCTTTACAGGTACAGTTCCCCATTCCTCTTTGTCAGTGATTATTTGGATGGAAGCCCCTTGATGCAATGGATAGACAAAAAAATAGAATAGTAGCAATTGATGCTTTGAACTACCCAACGATGTTACAGTATGAAATTGGTGCTCTTTTAAGGCATGTCTTATTCGTTCGTTTAAACTAAATGAGCTGGCATTGTTGCATTTTGTTGCATTCGTTGAAAATGCATAGCTGGAATTTCTCAAATATACAATCCTCAAATTATGGAATTGTACATTAAAGATTCCTCGAGGATCATGTTTTACAAATATCTTTTTTTTTATAGTTTTGTCTTTAGCAGATTTGCATCTTGGAGATTTGACTATTAGATTAAAATTGGTTTTGGTGTTAATGACCGAAAGCGCACCTGTTTGCAGAAATATGTTGCTTTTGACTCAAATTCATGCCATCTCCTTTGTACCTGGATCTAGTAGAACCAAACCGCCGATAGTGGTCAGATGCTACCAAAACATTTGTTGGGTAACGTAGTAATTTTCAAAAAATTCCTACGCACACGCAAGATCATGGTGATGGCATAGCAACGAGAGGGGAGAGTGATGTCCACGTACCCTCATAGACCATAAGCGGAAGCGTTATGACAACGCGGTTGATGTAGTCGTACGTCTTCACGATTCGACCAATCCAAGCACCGAGCGTACGGCACCTCCGTGTTCAGCATACGTTCAGCTCGATGACGTTCCCCGGGCTCCAATCCAGCAAAGCGTCGGGGATGAGTTCCGTCAGCACAACGGCGTGGTGACGGTGATGATGTTCTACCGGTGCAGGGCTTCGCCTAAACTCCGCGACGATATGACCGAGGTGGAATATGGTGGAGGGGGGCACCGCACACGGCTAAGGAACGATTCGTAGATCAACTTGTGTATCTAGAGGTGCCCCCCTCCTCCGTATATAAAGGAGGGGAGGAGGAGGGGGCCGGCCAAGGAGGTGGCGCGCCCTAGGAGGGGGAAACCTACTCCAAGTAGGTTTGCCCCCTCCCTTTCCTATTCCAAAAAGGAGGGGGAAGGAAGGAGTGGGAGAGGGGAAAGGCAAGGGGGGCGCCGCCCCCCCCCCCCTTCCTTGTCCTATTCGGACTCAAGGGGAGGGGGCGCGCCTCTTGCCCTGGCCGGCCCCTCTCTCTCCACTAGGGCCCAACAAGGCCCATTAGTTCCCGGGGGGTTCCGGTAACCCTCCGGCACTCCAGTTTTTCTCCGAAAACACCCGAAACACTTCCGGTGTCCGAATATAGTCATCCAATATATCAATCTTTATGTCTCGACCATTTCGAGACTCCTCGTCATGTCCGTGATCACATCTGGGACTCCGAACAACCTTCGGTACATCAAAACTTATAAACTCATAATAAAACTGTCATCGTAACGTTAAGCGTGCGGACCCTACGGGTTCGAGAACTGTGTAGACATGACCTAGAACTATTCTCGGTCAATAACCAATAGCGGAACCTGGATGTCCATATTGGTTCCTACATATTCTACGAAGATCTTTATCGGTCAAACCGCATAACAACATACGTTGTTCCCTTTGTCATCGGTATGTTACTTGCCCGAGATTCGATCGTCGGTATCCAATACCTAGTTCAATCTCGTTACCGGCAAGTCTCTTTACTCGTTCCGTAATACATCATTTCGTAACTAACTCATTAGTTATAATGCTTGCAAGGCTTAAGTGATGTGTATTACCGAGAGGGCCCAGAGATACCTCTCCGACAATCGGAGTGACAAAACCTAATCTCGAATTATGCCAACTCAACATGTACCTTTGGAGACACCTGTAGAGCACCTTTATAATCACCCAGTTACGTTGTGACGTTTGGTAGCACACAAAGTGTTCCTCCGGTAAACGGGAGTTGCATAATCTCATAGTTACAGGAACATGTATAAGTCATGAAGAAAGCAATAGCAACATACTAAACGATCAAGTGCTAGGCTAACGGAATGGGTCATGTCAATCACATCATTCTCCTAATGATGTGATCCCGTTAATCAAATGACAACTCTTTTGTCCATGGCTAGGAAACATAACCATCTTTGATAAACGAGCTAGTCAAGTAGAGGCATACTAGTGACTATATGTTTGTCTATGTATTCACACATGTATCATTGTTTTCGGTTAATACAATTCTAGCATGAATAATAAACATTCATCATGATATGAGGAAATAAATAATAACTTTATTATTGCCTCTAGGGCATATTTCCTTCAGTCTCCCACTTGCACTAGAGTCAATAATCTAGATTACATAGTAATGATTCTAACACCCATGGAGTCTTGGTGTTGATCATGTTTTGCTCGTGAGAGAGGCTTAGTCAACGGGTCTGCAACTTTCAGATCCGTATGTATCTTGCAAATCTCTATGTCTCCCACTTGGACTTGGTCCCGGATGGAATTGAAGCGTCTCTTGATGTGCTTGGTCCTCTTGTGAAATCTGGATTCCTTTGCCAAGGAAATTGCACCAGTATTGTCACAGAAGATCTTCATTGGTCCCGATGCACTAGGTATAACACCTAGATCGGTAATGAACTCCTTCATCCAGACTCCTTCATTTGCTGCTTCCGAAGCAGCTATGTACTCCGCTTCACATGTAGATCCCGCCACGACGCTTTGTTTAGAACTGCACCAACTTACAACTCCACCGTTTAATAAAAATACGTATCCGGTTTGCGATTTAGAATCGTCCGGATCAGTGTCAAAGCTTGCATCGACGTAACCATTTACGACTAGCTCTTTGTCACCTCCATATACGAGAAACATATCCTTAGTCCTTTTCAGGTATTTCAGGATGTTCTTGACCGCTGTCCAGTGAACCACTCCTGGATTACTTTGGTACCTCCCTGCCAAACTAATAGCAAGGCACACATCAGGTCTGGTACACAGCATTGCATACATGATAGAGCCTATGGCTGAAGCATAGGGAACTCCCTTCATTTTCTCTCTATCTTTTGCAGTGGTCGGGCATTGAGTCTGACTCAATTTTATACCTTGTAATACAGGCAAGAACCCTTTCTTTGCCTGATCCATATTGAACCTTTTCAACACTTTATCAAGGTATGTGCATTGTGAAAGTCCAATCAAGCGTCTTAATCTATCTCTATAGATCTTGATGCCCAATATGTAAGTAGCTTCACCAGGTCTTTCATTGAAAAACTTTTATTCAAATATCCTTTTATGCTATCCAGAAATTCTATGTCATTTCCAATCAACAATATGTCGTCCACATATAATATTAGAAATGCTACAGAGCTCCCACTCACTTTCTTGTAAATACAGGCTTCTCCAAAAGTCTGTATAAAACCATATGCTTTGATCACACTATCAAAGCGTTTATTCCAACTCCGAGAGGCTTGCACCAGACCATAGATTGATCGCTGGAGCTTGCACACTTTGTTAGCTCCCTTAGGATCGACAAAACCTTCCGGTTGCATCATATACAACTCTTCTTCCAGAAATCCATTCAGGAATGCAGTTTTGACATCCATTTGCCATATTTCATAATCATAAAATGCGGCAATTGCTAACATGATTCGGACAGACTTAAGCATCGCTACGGGTGAGAAGCTCTCATCGTAGTCAACCCCTTGAACTTGTCGAAAACCTTTCGCAAAAAGTTGAGCTTTATAGACAGTTACATTACCGTCAGCGTCAATCTTCTTCTCAAAGATCCATTTATTCTCAATGGCTTGCCGATCATCGGGCAAGTCAACCAAAGTCCATACTTTGTTCTCATACATGGATCCCATCTCAGATTTCATGGCCTCTAGCCATTTTGCGGAATCTGGGCTCATCATCGCTTCCTCATAGTTCGTAGGTTCATCATGGTCAAGTAACATGACTTCCATAATAGGATTACCGTACCACTCTGGTGCGGATCTTACTCTGGTAGACCTACGAGGTTCAGTAGAAACTTGATCTGAAGTTTCATGATCAATATCATTAGTTTCCTCACCAATTGGTGTAGTTGTCACAGGAACCGGTTCTTGTGATGAACTACCTTCCAATAAGGGAGCAGGTACAGTTACCTCATCAAGTTCTACTTTCCTCCCACTCACTTCTTTCGAGAGAAACTCCTTCTCTAGAAAGGATCCGATTTTAGCAACGAAAATCTTGCCATCAGATCTGTGATAGAAGGTGTACCCAATAGTTTCTTTTGGGTATCCTATGAAGACACATTTCTCTGATTTAGGTTCGAGCTTATCTGGTTGAAGTTTCTTCACATAAGCATCGCAGCCCCAAACTTTAAGAAACGACAATTTTGGTTTCTTGCCAAACCACAGTTCATAAGGCGTCGTCTCAACGAATTTTGATAGTGCCCTATTCAATGTGAATGCGGCCGTCTCTAAAGCATAACCCCAGAACGATAGCGGTAAATCAGTAAGAGACATCATAGATCGCACCATATCTAGTAAAGTACGATTACGACGTTCGGACACACCATTTCATTGTGGTGTTCCAGGTGGCGTGAGTTGCGAAACTATTCCTTCATTGTTTCAAATGTAAACCAAACTCGTAACTCAAATATTCTCCTCCACGATCAGATCGTAGAAACCTTATTTTCTTGTTATGATGATTTTCCACTTCACTCTAAAATTCTTTGAACTTTTCAAATGTTTCAGACTTGTGTTTCATTAATTAGATATACCCATATCTGCTCAAATCATCTGTGAAGGTGAGAAAATAACGATACCCGCCGCGAGCTTCAACATTCATTGGACCACAAACATCAGTATGTATGATTTCCAACAAATCAGTTGCTCGCTCCATAGTTCCGGAGAACGGCGTTTTAGTCATCTTGCCCATGAGGCACGGTTCGCAAGTACCAAGTGATTCATAATCAAGTGATTCCAAAAGCCCATTAGTATGGAGTTTCTTCATGCGCTTTATACCGATATGACCTAAACGGCAGTGCCACAAATAAGTTGCACTATCATTATCAACTCTGCATCTTTTGGTTTCAACACTATGAATATGTCTATCACTACTATCGAATTCAATAAAAATAGACCACTCTTCAAGGGTGCATGACCATAAAAGATATTACTCATATAAATAGAACAACCATTATTCTCTGATTTAAATGAATAACCGTCTCGCATCAAACAAGATCCAGATATAATGTTCATGCTCAACGCTGACACCAAATAACAATTATTTAGGTCTAAAACTAATCCCGATGGTAGATGTAGAGGTAGCGTGCCGACCGCGATCACATCGACTTTGGAACCATTTCCCACGCGCATCGTCACCTCGTCCTTAGCCAATCTTCGCTTAATCCGTAGTCCCTGTTTCGAGTTGCAAATATTAGCAACAGAACCAGTATCAAATACCCAGGTACTACTGCGAGCATTAGTAAGGTACATATCAATAACATGTATATCACATATACCTTTTTTCACTTTGCCATCCTTCTTATCCGCCAAATACTTGGGGCAGTTCCGCTTCCAGTGTCCAGTCTGCTTGCAGTAGAAGCACTCAGTCTCAGGCTTAGGTCCAGACTTGGGTTTCTTCTCTTGAGCAGCAACTTGTTTGCTGTTCTTCTTGAAGTTCCCCTTCTTCTTCCCTTTGCCCTTTTTCTTGAAACTGGTGGTCTTGTTAACCATCAACACTTGATGCTCCTTCTTGATTTCTACCTCCACAGCTTTTAGCATTGCAAAGAGCTCGGGAATAGTTTTGTCCATCCCTTGCATATTATAGTTCATCACGAAGCTCTTGTAGCTTGTTGGTAGTGATTGAAGAATTCTGTCAATGACACTATCATCAGGAAGATTAACTCCCAGTTGAATCAAGTGATTATTATACCCAGACATTTTGAGTATGTGTTCACTGACAGAACTATTCTCCTCCATCTTGCAGCTATAGAGCTTATTGGAGACTTCATATCTCTCAATCCGGGCATTTGCTTGAAATATTAACTTCAAATCCTGGAACATCTCATATGCTCCATGACGTTTAAAACATCGTTGAAGACCCGGTTCTAAGCCGTAAAGCATGGCACACTGAACTATCGAGTAGTCATCAGCTTTGCTCTACCAGACGTTCTTAACGTCGTCATTTGCATCAGCAGCAGGCCTGGCACCCAGCGGTGCTTCCAGGACGTAATTCTTCTGTGCAGCAATGAGGATAATCCTCAAGTTACGGACCCAGTCCGTGTAATTGCTACCATCATCTTTCAACTTTGCTTTCTCAAGGAACGCATTAAAATTCAACGGAACAACAGCACGAGCCATCTATCTACAACAAACATACACAAGCAAAATACTATCAGGTACTAAGTTCATGATAAATTTAAGTTCAATTAATCATATTACTTAAGAACTCCCACTTAGACAGACATCTCTCTAGTCATCTAAGTGATCATGTGATCCAAATCAACTAAACCATGTCCGATCATCACGTGAGATGGAGTAGTTTCAATGGTGAACATCACTATGTTGATCATATCTACTATATGATTCACGTTCGACCTTTCGGTCTCCGTGTTCCGAGGCCATATCTGTATATGCTAGGCTCGTCAAGTTTAACCTGAGTATTCCGCGTGTGCAACTGTTTTGCACCCGTTGTATTTGAACGTAGAGCCTATCACACCCGATCATCACGTGGTGTCTCAGCACGAAGAACTTTCGCAACGGTGCATACTCAGGGAGAACACTTCTTGATAATTAGTGAGAGATCATCTTAAAATGCTACCGTCAATCAAAGCAAGATAAGATGCATAAAGGATAAACATCACATGCAATCAATATAAGTGATATGATATGGCCATCATCATCTTGTGCTTGTGATCTCCATCTCCGAAGCACCGTCGTGATCACCATCGTCACCGGCGCGACACCTTGATCTCCATCATAGCATCGTTGTCATTACGCCATCTATTGCTTCTATGACTATCGCTACCGCTTAGTGATAAAGTAAAGCAATTACAGGGCGTTTGCATTGTTGGGGAACGTAGTAATTTCAAAAAAATTCCTACGCACACGCAAGATCATGGTGATGGTATAGCAACAAGAGGGGAGAGTGCTGTCTACGTACCCTCGTAGACCGTAAGCGGAAGCGTTAGCACAACGCGGTTGATGTAGTCGTACGTCTTCACGATCCGACCGATCCAAGCACCGAACGTACGGAGCCTCCGAGTTCAGCACACGTTCCGCTCGATGACGATCTCCGGCCTCCAATCCAGCAGAGCTCCGGAGATGAGTTCCGTCAACACGACGGCATGGTGACGATGATGATGTTCTACGGCGCAGGGCTTCGCCTAAACTCCGCGACGATATGACCGAGGTGGAATAAGGTGGAGGGGGGCACCGCACACTGCTAAGGAACGATCCGTAGATCAACTTGTGTGTCTATGGGGTGCCCCCTGCCCCCGTATATAAAGGAGCAAGGGGGGAGGTCGGCCGGCCCTTGGGGCGCGCCAAGGAGGGGGCAGTCCTCCTCCTAGTGGGAGTAGGACTCCCCTTTCCTAGTCCAACTAGGAAGGAGGAAGGGGGAAGGAAAGAGGGGGAGAGGGAGAGGGAAAGAGGGGCCGCGCCCCCCTCCCCTAGTCCAATTCGGACTCCCCTTGGGAGGGGGCGTGCCACCTCCTGGGCTGCTGCCCTCTCTCTCCCCTCAGGCCCACTAAGGCCCAATACTTCCCCGGGGGGTTCCGGTAACCCCTCCGGCACTCCGGCTTTCTACGAAATCACCCGAAACACTTCCGGTGTCCGAATATAGTCGTCCAATATATCAATCTTTATGTCTCGACCATTTCGAGACTCCTCGTCATGTCCGTGATCACATCCGGGACTCCGAACAAACTTCGGTACATCAAAACTTATAAACTCATAATAAAACTGTGATCATAATGTTAAGCGTGCGGACCCTACGGGTTCGAGAACTATGTAGACATGACCTAGAACCATTCTCGGTCAATAACCAATAGTGGGACCTGGATGCCCATATTGGTTCCTACATATTCTACGAAGATCTTTATTGGTCAAACCGCATAACAACATACGTTGTTCCCTTTGTCATCGGTATGTTACTTGCCCGAGATTTGATTGTCGGTATCCAATACCTAGTTCAATCTCGTTACCGGCAAGTCTCTTTACTCGTTCTGTAATGCATCATCTCGTAACCAACTCATTGGTCACATTGCTTGCAAGGCTTATAATGATGTGCATTAACGAGAGGGCCCAGAGATACCTCTCCGACGATCGGAGTGACAAAACCTAATCTTGAAATACGCCAACTCAACATGTACCTTCGGAGACACCTGTAGTACTCCTTTATAATCACCCAGTTACGTTGTGACGTTTGGTAGCACCCAAAGTGTTCCTCCGGTAAACGGGAGTTGCATAATTCTCATAGTTACAGGAACATGTATAAGTCATGAAGAAAGCAATAGCAGTATACTAAACGATCAAGTGCTAGGCTAACGGAATGGGTTATGTCAATCACATCATTCTTCTAATGATGTGATCCCACTAATCAAATGACAACACATGTCTATGGTTAGGAAACATAACCATCTTTGATTAATGCGCTAGTCAAGTAGAGGCATACTAGTGACTATAGTTTTGTCTATGTATTCACACATGTATCATGTTTCTGGTTAATACAATTCTAGCATGAATAATAAACATTTATCATGATATGAGGAAATAAATAATAACTTTATTATTGCCTCTAGGGCATATTTCCTTCAGTCTCCCACTTGCACTAGAGTCAATAATCTAGATTACATAGTAATGATTCTAACACCCATGGAGTCTTGGTGCTGATCATGTTTTGCTCGTGAGAGAGGCTTAGTCAATGGGTCTGCAACTTTCAGATCCGTATGTATCTTGCAAATCTCTATGTCTCCCACTTGGACTTGGTCCCGAATGGAATTGAAGCGTCTCTTGATGTGCTTGGTCCTCTTGTGAAATCTGGATTCCTTTGCCAAGGCAATTGCACCAGTATTGTCACAGAAGATCTTCATTGGTCCCGATGCACTAGGTATGACACCTAGATCGGAAATGAACTCCTTCATCCAGACTCCTTCATTTGCTGCTTCAGAAGCAGCTATGTACTCCGCTTCACATGTAGATCCCGCCATGACGCTTTGTTTAGAACTGCACCAACTTACAGCTCCACCATTTAATGAAAACACGTATCCGGTTTGCGATTTAGAATCGTCCGGATCAGTGTCAAAGCTTGCATCGACGTAACCATTTACGACTAGCTCTTTGTCACCTCCATATACGAGAAACATATCCTTAGTCCTTTTCAGGTATTTCAGGATGTTCTTGACCGCTGTCCAGTGATCCACACCTGGATTACTTTGGTACCTTCCTGCCAAGCTTATTGCTAAGCATACGTCAGGTCTGGTACACAGCATTGCATACATGATAGAGCCTATGGCTGAAGCATAGGGAACATCTTTCATTTTCTCTCTATCTTCTGCTGTGGTCGGGCATTGAATTTGACTCAACTTCACACCTTGTAGCACAGGCAAGAAACCTTTCTTTGCCTGATCCATTTTGAACTTTTTCAAATTTTTGTCAAGGTATGTGCTTTGCGAAAGTCCTATTAAGCGTCTTGATTTGTCTCTATAGATCTTGATGCCCAATATGTTAGCAGCTTCACCGAGGTCTTTCATTGAAAAACTTTTATTCAAGTATCCCTTTATGCTATCCAGAAATTCTATATCATTTCCAATTAATAATATGTCATCTACATATAAAATTAGAAATGCTACAGAGCTCCCACTCACTTTCTTGTAAATACAGGCTTCTCCAAAAGTTTGTATAAAACCATATGCTTTGATCACACTATCAAAACGTTTATTCCAACTCCAAGATGCTTGCACCAGTCCATAAATGGATCGCTGGAGCTTGCACACTTTGTTAGCACCTTTTGGATCAACAAAACCTTCTGGCTGCATCATATACAACTCTTCTTCTAGAAATCCATTCAAGAATGCAGTTTTGACATCCATTTGCCAAATTTCATAATTATGAAATGCAGCAATAGCTAACATGATTCGGACGGACTTAAGCATCGCTACGGGTGAGAAAGTCTCATCGTAGTCAACCCCTTGAACTTGTCGAAAACCTTTTGCAACAAGTCGAGCTTTATAGACAGTTACATTACCATCAGCATCAGTCTTCTTCTTAAAAATCCATTTATTCTCAATGGCTTGCCGATCATCGGGAAAGTCAACCATAGTCCATACTTTGTTTTCATACATGGATCCCATCTCATATTTCATGGCCTCTAGCCATTTTGCGGAATCTGGGCTCATCATCGCTTCCTCATAGTTCGTAGGTTCATCATGGTCAAGTAACATGACTTCCAGAATAGGATTACCGTACCACTCTGGTGCAGATCTTACTCTGGTAGACCTACGAGGGTCAGTAGAAACTTGATCTGAAGTTTCATGATCAATATCATTAGCTTCCTCACTAATTGGTGTAGTTGTCACAGGAACCGGTTCTTGTGATGAACTACTCTCCAATAAGGGAGTAGATACAGTTATCTCATCAAGTTCTACTTTCCTCCCACTCACTTCTTTCGAGAGAAACTCCTTCTCTAGAAAGGATCCATTCTTAGCAACGAATGTTTTGCCTTCGGATCTGTGATAGAAGGTGTACCCAACAGTCTCTTTTGGGTATCCTATGAAGACACATTTCTCCGATTTGGGATCGAGCATATATGGTTGAAGTTTCTTTACATAAGCATCGCAGCCCCAAACTTTAAGAAACGACAACTTTGGTTTCTTGCCAAACCACAGTTCATAAGGCGTCGTCTCAACGGATTTTGATGGTGCCCTATTTAACGTGATTGCGGCCGTCTCTAAAGCATAACCCCAAAACGATAGCGGTAAATCAGTAAGAGACATCATAGATCGCACCATATCTAGTAAAGTACGATTACGACGTTCGGACACACCATTTCGTTGTGGTGTTCCAAGTGGCGTGAGTTGCGAAACTATTCCACATTGTTTCAAGTGTAGACCAAACTCGTAACTCAAATATTATCCTCCACGATCAGATCGTAGAAACTTTATTTTCTTGTTACGATGATTTTCCACTTCACTCTGAAATTCTTTGAACTTTTCAAATGTTTCAGACTTGTGTTTCATTAAGTAGATATACCCATATCTGCTCAAATCATCTGTGAAGGTGAGAAAATAACGATACCCGCCGCGAGCCTCAACATTCATTGGACCACAAACATCAGTATGTATGATTTCCAACAAGTCAGTTTGCTCGCTCCATAGTTCCGGAGAACGGTGTTTTAGTCATCTTGCCCATAAGGCACGGTTCGCAAGTACCAAGTGATTCATAATCAAGTGATTCCAAAAGCCCATCAGTATGGAGTTTCTTCATGCGCTTTACACCGATATGACCCAAACGGCAGTGCCACAAATAAGTTGCACTATCGTTATCAACTCTGCATCTTTTGGTTTCAACACTATGAATATGTGTATCACTACTATCGAGATTCAATAAAAATAGACCACTCTTCAAGGGTGCATAACCATAAAAGATATTACTCATATAAATAGAACAACCATTATTCTCTGATTTAAATGAATAATCGTCTCGCATCAAACAAGATCCAGATATAATGTTCATCCTCAACTCTGGCACCAAATAACAATTATTCAGGTCTAAAACTAATCCCGAAGGTAGATGTAGAGGTAGCGTGCCGACCGCGATCACATCGACTTTGGAACCGTTTCCCATGCGCATCGTCACCTCGTCCTTGGCCAGTGCTCGCTTATTCCGTAGTCCCTGTTTCGAGTTGCAAATATTAGCAACAGAACCAGTATCAAATACCCAGGTGCTACTACGAGCTCTAGTTAGGTACACATCAATAACATGTATATCACATATACCTTTGTTCACTTTGCCATCCTTCTTATCCGCCAAATACTTGGGGCAGTTCCGCTTCCAGTGACCAGTCTGCTTGCAGTAGAAGCACTCAGTTTCAGGCTTAGGTCCAGACTTGGGTTTCTTCTCTTGAGCAGCAACTTGCTTGCCGTTCTTTTTGAAGTTCCCCTTCTTCTTCCCTTTGCCCTTTTTCTTGAAATTAGTGGTCTTGTTGACCATCAACACTTGATTCTCCTTCTTGATTTCTACCTCCGCGGCTTTTAGCATTGCGAAGAGCTCGGGAATAGTCTTGTTCATCCCTTGCATATTATAGTTCATCCCAAAGCTCTTGTAGCTTGGTGGCAGTGATTGGAGAATTCTGTCAATGACGCTATCATCCGGAAGATTAACTCCGAGTTGAATCAAGTGATTATTATACCCAGACATTTTGAGTATATGCTCACTGACAGAACTATTCTCCTCCATCTTGCAGCTGTAGAACTTATTGGAGACTTCATATCTCTCAATCCGGGCATTTGCTTGAAATATTAACTTCAACTCCAGGAACATCTCATATGCTCCATGACGTTCAAAATGCCGTTGAAGACCCGGTTCTAAGCCGTAAAGCTTGGCACACTGAACTATAGAGTAGTCATCAGCTTTGCTCTGCAAGACGTTCTTAACATCGTTAGTTGCATCAGCAGCAGGCCTGGCACCCAGCGGTGCTTCCAGGACGTAACTTTTCTGTGTAGTAATGAGGATAATCCTCAGGTTACGGACCCAGTTTGTGTAATTGCTACCATCATCTTTCAACTTTGCTTTCTCAAGGAACGCATTAAAATTCAACGGAACAACAGCACGAGCCATCTATCTACAAACAAACATAGACAAGCAAAATACTATCAGGTACTAAGTTCATGATAAATTTAAGTTCAATTAATCATATTACTTAAGAACTCCCACTTAGACAGACATCTCTCTAGTTATCTAAGTGATCACGTGATCCAAATCAACTAAACCATAACCGATCATCACGTGAGATGGAGTAGTTTTCAATGGTGAACATCACTATGTTGATCATATCTACTATATGATTCACGCTCGACCTTTCGGTCTCCGTGTTCCGAGTCCATATCTGCATATGCTAGGCTCGTCAAGTTTAACCTGAGTATTCCGCGTGTGCAAAACTGGCTTGCACCCGTTGTAGATGGACGTAGAGCTTATCACACCCGATCATCACGTGGTGTCTGGGCACGACGAACTTTGGCAACGGTGCATACTCAGGGAGAACACTTCTTGATAATTTTAGTGAGAGATCATCTTAAAATGCTACCGTTAATCAAAGCAAGATAAGATGCATAAAGGATAAACATCACATGCAATCAATATAAGTGATATGATATGGCCATCATCATCTTGTGCTTGTGATCTCCATCTCCGAAGCACCGTCGTGATCACCATCTTCACCGGCGCGACACCTTGATCGCCATCTTAGCATCGTTGTCGTTACGCCATCTATTGCTTCTACGACTATCGCTACCGCTTAGTGATAAAGTAAAGCAATTACAGGGCGTTTGCATTTCATACAATAAAGCGACAACCATATGGCTCCTGCCAATTGCCGATAACTTCGGTTACAAAACATGATCATCTCATACAATATAACATCACGTCTTGACCATATCACATCACAACATGCCCTGCAAAAACAAGTTAGACGTCCTCTACTTTGTTGTTGCAAATTTTACGTGGCTGCTACGGGCTTAGCAAGAACAGTTCTTACCTACGCATCAAAAAACCACAACGATAGTTCGTCAAGTTGGTGCTGTTTTAACCTTCACAAGGACCGGGCGTAGCCACACTCGATTCAGCTAAAGTGAGAGAGACAGACACCCGCCAGCCACCTTTAAGCACGAGTGCTCGTAACGGTGAAACCAGTCTCGCGTAAGCGTACGCGTAATGTCGGTCCGGGCCGCTTCATCTCACAATACCGCCGAACCAAAGTATGACATGCTGGTAAGCAGTATGACTTGTATCGCCCATAACTCTCTTGTGTTCTACTCGTGCATATAACATCAACGCATAAAACCTAGGCTCTGATACCACTATTGGGGAACGTAGTAATTTCAAAAAAATTCCTACGCACACGCAAGATCATGGTGATGGTATAGCAACGAGAGGGGAGAGTGCTGTCTACGTACCCTCGTAGACCGTAAGCGAAAGCGTTAGCACAACGCGGTTGATGTAGTCGTACGTCTTCACGATCCGACCGATCCAAGCACCGAACGTACGGAGCCTCCGAGTTCAGCACACGTTCAGCTCGATGACGATCTCCGGCCTCCAATCCAGCAGAGCTCCGGAGATGAGTTCCATAAGCACGACGGCGTGGTGACGATGATGATGTTCTACCGGCACAGGGCTTCGCCTAAACTCCGCGACGATATGACCGAGGTGGAATATGGTGGAGGAGGGCACCGCACACGGCTAAGGAACGATCCGTAGATCAACTTGTGTGTCTATGGGGTGCCCCCCTGCCCCCATATATAAAGGAGCAAGGGGGGAGGCCGGTCGGCCCTTGGGGCGTGCCAAGGAGGGGGCAGTCCTCCTCCTAGTGGGAGTAGGACTCCCCTTTCCTAGTCCAACTAGGAAGGAGGAAGGGGGAAGGAAAGAGGGGGAGAGGGAGAGGAAAAGAGGGGCCGCGCCCCCTCCCCTAGTCCAATTCGGACTCCCCTTGGGAGGGGGCGCGCCACCTCCTGGGCTGCTGCCCTCTCTCTCCCCTCAGGCCCACTAAGGCCCAATACTTCCCCGGGGGGTTCCGGTAACCCCTCCGGCACTCCGGTTTTCTCCGAAATCACCCGGAACACTTCCGGTGTCCGAATATAGTTGTCCAATATATCAATCTTTATGTCTCAACCATTTCGAGACTCCTCGTCATGTCCGTGATCACATCCGGGACTCCGAACAAACTTCGGTACATCGAAACTTATAAACTCATAATAAAACTGTCATTGTAACGTTAAGCGTGCGGACCCTACGGGTTCGAGAACTATGTAGACATGACCTAGAACCATTCTCGGTCAATAACCAATAGCGGGACCTGGATGCCCATATTGGTTCCTATATATTCTACGAAGATCTTTATCGGTCAAACCGCATAACAACATACGTTGTTCCCTTTGTCATCGGTATGTTACTTACCCGAGATTTGATCGTCGGTATCCAATACCTAGTTCAATCTCGTTACCGGCAAGTCTCTTTACTCATTCTGTAATGCATCATCTCGTAACCAACTCATTGGTCACATTGCTTGCAAGGCTTATAATGATGTGCATTACCGAGAGGGCCCAGAGATACCTCTCCGACGATCGGAGTGACAAAACCTAATCTCAAAATACGCCAACTCAACATGTACCTTCGGAGACACCTGTAGTACTCCTTTATAATCACCCAGTTACATTGTGATGTTTGGTAGCACCCAAAGTGTTCCTCCGGTAAACGGGAGTTGCATAATTCTCATAGTTACAGGAACATGTATAAGTCATGAAGAAAGCAATAGCAGTATACTAAACGATCAAGTGCTAGGCTAACGGAATGGGTTATGTCAATCACATCATTCTTCTAATGATGTGATCCCACTAATCAAATGACAACACATGTCTATTGTTAGGAAACATAACCATCTTTGATTAATGAGCTAGTTAAGTAGAGGCATACTAGTGACTATAGTTTTGTCTATGTATTCACGCATGTATCATGTTTCCGGTTAATATAATTCTAGCATGAATAATAAACATTTATCATGATATGAGGAAATAAATAATAACTTTATTATTGCCTCTAGGGCATATTTCCTTCATGCATTTCATACAATAAAGCGACAACCATATGGCTCCTGCCAGTTACCGATAACTTCGGTTACAAAACATGATCATCTCATACAATAAAATATAGCATCACGTCTTGACCATATCACATCACAACATGCCCTGCAAAAACAAGTTAGACGTCCTCTACTTTGTTGTTGCAAGTTTTACGTGGCTGCTACGGGCTGAGCAAGAACCGTTCTTACCTACGCATCAAAACCACAACGATAGTTTGTCAAGTTAGTGATGTTTTAACCTTCGCAAGGACCGGGCGTAGCCACACTCGCTTCAACTAAAGTTGGAGAAACAGACACCCGCTAGTCACCTGTCTGGAAAGCACGACGGTAAAACCAGTCTCACGTAAGCGTACGCGTAATGTCGGTCTGGGCCGCTTCATCCAACAATACCGCTGAACCAAAGTATGACATGCTGGTAAGCAGTATGACTTGTATCGCCCACAACTCACTTGTGTTCTACTCGTGCATATAACATCAACGCATAAAACCTAGGCTCGGATGCCACTGTTGGGTAACGTAGTAATTTTCAAAAAAATTCCTATGCACACGCAAGATCATGGTGATGGCATAGCAACGAGAGGGGAGAGTGATGTCCACGTACCCTCGTAGACCGTAAGCGGAAGCGTTATGACAACGCGGTTGATGTAGTCCTACGTCTTCATGATCCGACCAATCCAAGCACCGAACATACGGCACCTCCGTGTTCAGCACACGTTCAGCTCGATGACGTTCCCCGGGCTCCAATCCAGCAAAGCATCGGGGATGAGTTCCGTCAGCACGACGGCGTGGTGACGGTGATGATGTTCTACCGGCGCAGGGCTTCGCCTAAACTCCGCGACGATATGACCGAGGTGGAATATGGTGGAGGGGGCACCGCACACGGCTAAGGAACAATCCGTAGATCAACTTGTGTATCTAGAGGTGCCCCCCTCCTCCGTATATAAAGGGGGGGAGGAGGAGGGGGCCGGCCAAGGAGGTGGCGCGCCCTAGGAGGGGGAAACCTACTCCAAGTAGGTTTGCCCCCTCCCTTTCCTATTCCAAGAAGGAGGGGGAAGGAAGGAGTGGGAGAGGGGAAAGGCAAGGGGAGCGCCGCCCCCCCCCCCTTCCTTGTCCTATTCGGACTCAAGGGGAGGGGGCGCGCCTCTTGCCCTGGCCGGCTCCTCTCTCTCTCCACTAGGGCCCAACAAGGCCCATTAGTTCCCGGGGGAGTTCCGGTAACCCTCTGGCACTCCGGTTTTTCTCCAAAAACACCCAGAACACTTTCGGTGTCCGAATATAGTCATCCAATATATCAATCTTTATGTCTTGACCATTTCGAGACTTCTCGTCATGTCTGTGATCACATCCGGGACTCCGAACAACCTTTGGTACATCAAAACTTATAAACTCATAATAAAACTATCATCGTAACATTAAGCGTGCGAACCCTACGGGTTCGAGAACTATGTAGACATGACCTAGAACTATTCTCGGTCAATAACCAATAGCGGAACCTGGATGTCCATATTGGTTCCTACATATTCTACGATGATCTTTATCGGTCAAACCGCATAACAACATACGTTGTTCCCTTTGTCATCGGTATGTTACTTGCCCGAGATTCGATCGTCGGTATCCAATACCTAGTTCAATCTCGTTACCGGCAAGTCTCTTTACTCGTTCCATAATACATCATTTCGTAACTAACTCATTAGTTATAATTCTTGCAAGGCTTAAGTGATGTGTATTACCGAGAGGGCCCAGAGATACCTCTCCGACAATCGGAGTGACAAAACCTAATCTCGAATTATGCCAACTCAACATGTACCTTTGGAGACACCTGTAGAGCACCTTTATAATCACCCAGTTACGTTGTGACGTTTGGTAGCACACAAAGTGTTCCTCCGGTAAACAGGAGTTGCATAATCTCGTAGTTACAGGAACATGTATAAGTCATGAAGAAAGCAATAGCAACATACTAAATGATCAAGTGCTAGGCTAACGGAATGGGTCATGTCAATCACATCATTCTCCTAATGATGTGATCCCGTTAATCAAATGACAACTCTTTTGTCCATGGCTCTAAGTGCATCTAGTGCCCCTTAGTGATTTTGGTGTATTGAAGATTTATAGGTTAAGTAACTAATGCGCTTGTGAGTGTACACAGGTCTATAAGTCTATGAGGAGTTTGATATTTACAGAGAAAGTCGACCCCTAAAAATGAAGTTCTTCGACTGAAGACTTTGATATTCTGAAGACTTTCTGAAGACTTTGAAAGTGAAGAAATTGGTGTGACCTTGAAGACTTGGTATTCACTTGAGGAACATGAAGCGTGAAGACTTTTGTTTTCGTAGTTTCATTTTCTCTTTCTTGAGTCATAGGAAACACCGTACTGTTAAAGGGGGTCGAGGAAATACTAAGGAAAATTTTCCATGTGATGCTCAACTCAGAATCCTACACCTACCAATCCCTTCGAGTGAAGCCATTGGAAATCTCATACAGTTCAGTCAAATTCTTCAGTGACAGAGACACAGTTCTTCTGGTCACTGAGGACTTTGCTCTGACTGAGGAGTTAGGAATTCGCCAGTGCGAATTGCCTACACAGTGAGGAACATGATAGCCCTGAGGAATTTGAGAGTCAAATTTCCGACCGTTGTTGTGCTGCTCGCCAGCTGTCCAAAATATCCTGTCCACCTAACGGTCATATCATTGAAGGGCATTTATGTCTTATCATGTCGGGCTGCTCCCTAGGCTATAAATAGACGCCCCCTAAAACCACTAGTTGGTTGGCTGCTCCGAGAGAACTTGACACTTGTCATTTGAGAGCAACCCATCCTCCGAGGACTTTGAGCGAAAATCATCAAGTGAGGAAAATCCAAAACCAAACCCCCACAAACCCAAAGTGATTGAGCATCACTGAAGAAATTGATCCTGCGTGGATCCGACGCTTGTTACCTTTGAAGACTGTGCTTCTTCCAGACGGTTAGGCGTCAAGGTCTAGAGCATCCAAGAGGAATTGTGGATCGCCGAGTGACCAAGTCTGTGAAGGTTTGGAAGTCACCTGAAGACTTACCACGAGTGATTGGGCGAGACCTGCGTGGTCTTAGTTCAAGGAGAATACGGTGAGGACTGGGTGTCCTGAGTTGCGGCTCAGAGACTGGGTGTCCGGGACTGTGTGTCCTCGAGTTTAAATACTCAGCCGCTCCAACCAGACGTACAACTGAGACAGCAGTTGGAACTGGTTTACCAAATCATTATCTTCACCAACTGACTGGTTCTATTTCCTCAACTCTTTCATTTCCTCACTACTGTGTTGAATGTTGTTCATATCTGTGCTTGAAGACTTTGACCGAAGACTTTCACAAATTCCTCAGTTCGATTTCTTCAGTCTGTTTGTCTTCATCTTATTATCCTGTGTTTACGCTTTCCGTACTCTGTGCTAGTCTTCATTTCATCATGATGACTATGTTTGTATCCTGTTATGTTTACTTCTGAGTACTTATTCCGCGGCAAGTAGTTCTTCGCTAAGGAATTTCCTCACCAGCAAATTCTTCAGTGAAGAATTCATAAAAATCGCCTATTCACCCCCCCACTAGTCGATATAACGCACTTTCAATTGGTATCAGAGCAAGGTACTCCCTTGTTCTGTGTGATTTTGGTTTAACCGCCTGGAGTTTTAGTTATGTCGACCGCAGGTATGAACAAAGTGACATGCCCTATCTTTGACGGTCATGACTATCCCAAGTGGAAGGCCATGATGAGGAAGCGCCTCATGGCAAAGAACAGCGAGCTGTGGACCGTCACCGAGATTGGTCTTACTGATCTATGCAAGATGGCGAATGCTGATGATATTCGCAAGTACACTCGACTTGATATCATAGCGAAGGATATCATCTGCTCCTGCCTATCCAGAGATCAATTCGGGCGAATTATGCATCTTGGCAATTCGAAGCTCATCTGGGACCGAATCTCTGATGTCTATGAAGGTCATCGAACTCGTCATGATCCCTGGTTTGAGGACTTCAAGGAATCTCTCAAAACGATGACTTTCGAGCCAGAATCATCATCTTCTGCATCTTGTCTCATGGCAAACGGTGCTGAGGTAACCGAATGCTCCTCATCCGAGTCTTGTGATAATGAATCTGATAATGATGAATCTGACAATGATGAATCTGATGATGATATTGAATCCTGCTATACCAAACTTATTTGTGTTGCCACTAAACAACAAACGGTTTTAGAACAAACTCAAGATATGCTAGAAAAGAGTGATAATATGTTGCGCAAAGAAATGGATCAGTCAAAAGCATTGGGTGAATGTCTTCAGAGAATTCACTCCAAGCTTGACGTCCTTCAAGATCAACATAATACCCTCTTAACTGATCACGAGAAACTTTCTCTTCAATCTCTTCAAAGAAAGGAAGATCTTGAAAAGCTAAGAGTGTGTTATGAAGATCTTCAAAAGGAGCACGATTCATTACTAGCTCAACAAATCAGCGCTTCTCAGGAAGAATTTGTTCCTCCATGCTTAAAGTGCATTGAACGTGAATCTGCTAATTCTTCACCTGAATGTTCAAATGCTTCAAATGTTACAAATTCTTCATCTGCCTCTGCTATCACTAACTCCTCATCTGAGGACATTGCTAGTATCACTGACAGTGCAGGGCTGAAGGAATTGTACATGACAGGCATGTACAAAAGCCTCAAAGGGCATCAGACACTTTGTGATGTGCTCAAAAAGCAGATCCTCAATAGAAACCCTAGAAAAGAGGGTATTGCCTTTGAGAGGAAACTCAATGCTGATGGAACATATTGGAAGCCTGAGCAGTACCCTAAAACCTCATGGGTTGATGCAAAGGGACCTCCAGTTGATCCATCTAACTTATCTGGCTTTACATGTGAATCTCCTCATTCTTCTGATGAGTCATTTGACTCCAACTATAAACTGTTCAAAAATCAGAATGGTGAAGTATTTGCTAGATATGTTGGCACTAACTGCAGGAACGGTTCTCCTATGAAGAAAATCTGGGTTCCCAAAAGTTGTGTTGAAAGTCTTCAGGTGAATGTCCTCATGACACCACCTGTGAAGAACCGGAACCCCAGATCAAATTCTTCATATGGACCAAATTCTTCATATGGATCAAATTCCTCAACTGGATCAAAGTCCTCATATGATTATCATCGTGCTAACAACTCTGTCTCGCAGGGTAGAGCTAAGGGCTATGAATATGTGCATTATTCTTCAAGCCATTATGTTCATAAGTCCTCGAAGAATTACTCTGCTTATTCATATGCTTACCCTAACCCCTCTTATGTGAAGCGAAATGGTTTGGCATCTTTGCCACCTTTCTCACATGGTGCTCGCAGGATGATAAACTCTTTGCCACCCCTCCAGATGTGGGTGGTAAAGAAAAAGAACTAATCTCTTCTGCAGGGTCAGGTCTCCAGACGTGCTCTAACGTCTGAAGAATTTGCTGGGGACCTGACAAAAATGCCTGAAAGGACGCAGGCGAATCATGATGAAATGAACTTTCATTTCACATGTCCTGATACTGCTATATCTGTTTACTGCTTGATGAAATTCATCTGATGAACTTGATATCATATTCTTCACTGATGAAGCATATGAGATTGTAAGCTACACTAATTCATCTGCAGGATGATCAACCCAAAACCACTGAATGGGTCCTCGATAGTGGATGTACAAATCACATGACTGGTGACAAGAATCTATTGATGGATGCTCCCTTATCACCGTCACCTCTGAAGCATATCATCTTTGCTGACAAAGGCAAAAGTCTGGTATTGGGTCTTGGTAAGGTTGCTATCTCTAAGGATAAGCACATGGACAAAGTCATGCTTGTTGAGTCCTTAGGGTACAATCTCATGTCAGTCTCAATGCTTTGTGATCTTGATATGGTTGTTGTCTTTGGCAAATATCGCTGTGTTGTGATTATGGAAGCTGACAATTCCAAAGTCTTCGAAGGCTTTAGGAGAGGAGATCTGTATATTGTTGATTTCTCTACAGGACCACAACCAGCCGTATGTCTACTTGCAAAAGCTTCAGAAGGCTGGCTATGGCATTGACGACTTGGTCACGCAGGCATGAGGAATTTGAACACGCTTGCGAAGAAGAAGCATGTCATTGGCATTGAGAATGTCAAATTCCTCAAGGATCACTTATGCGGAGCCTGTGAAGCCGGAAAAATGACCAAGGCCAAGCATCCAGCGAAGACTATCATGACCACTACCCGTCCATTCGAATTGCTTCACATGGACCTCTTCGGACCTAATCATTATTCAGCAGTCACTAATGATGCATCTCTATATGGTTTTGTCATTGTTGATGATTATTCTCGATATACATGGGTACACATTGTTACTTACAAACATGAAGTGCAGGAAGTCTTCAAACGATTTTCCTCGAGGGCTTCAACCAACTTTAGTGTGAAGATCAAGCATATCAGAAGTGACAATGGAACTGAGTTCAAGAATTCCGGTCTTTATGCATATCTTGATGAACTTGGTATTACTCATGAGTTATCTGCTCCCTATACTCCTCAGCAGAATGGCGTCGTGGAGCGCAAGAATAGAACTCTTGTTGAGATGGCTCGCACTATGCTTGATGAGTACAAAACGCCTCAGCGTTTTTGGATTGATGCAATTGATACTGCTTGCCACATCATCAACAGAGTATATCTTCACAAATTCTTCAAGAAGACTGCCTATGAACTCCTCACTGACAAGAAACCCAATGTGAGTTATTTCAAAGTCTTCGGTGCTAAATGTTGGATTAGAGATCCTCACCACAACTCTAAATTTGCACCGAAAGCACATGAAGGTTTTATGCTTGGTTACGGAAAGGACTCGCACACCTACAGAGTCTTCAACATTGTTCTTCACAAGATTGTTGACACTGTAGATGTGCGGTTCGATGAAACTAATGGCTCGCAAAGAGAGCACCTACCTTCTGTGTTAGATGAACCAGCACCTGAAGATGCTATCAAGCTCAAGGCAACTGAGGATGTCATTCCGACTGAAGAATCTGCTGAAGAATTCATTCCAGTTCATGAAGAACGTCGAGCTGATGCACCTGAAGAACATGATGAGGAAAATGGTGCTGAAGAAAATGCTGATCAAAATCCTCAGCGACAACCAACTCATCCACGCGTTGCAAAAGAAGTGCAAGTGGAGAAGATCATCGATGACATTAGCGCACCAGGTCCTCTCACACGCTCAAAAGCATCACATTTATCTAACTTTTGTGGGCACTATGCTTTTGTCTCTATCACAGATCCCACTAAGGTAGATGAAGCATTTCTGGAGCCAGAGTGGATTCAGGCTATGCAAGAAGAATTACATCAGTTCGAGCTGAACAATGTCTGGGAATTGGTCAATCGCCCAGATCCTCGCAAGCATAATATCATTGGCACAAAGTGGATCTACCGCAACAAGCAAGATGAAAATGGCCTTGTGGTGAGGAATAAGGCACGACTAGTAGCTCAAGGCTACACACAGGTTGAAGGAATTGATTTCGATGAAACTTTTGCACATGTTGCTAGACTTGAGGCTATTCGCATATTACTTGCTTACGCTAACCATCATGATATCATCTTATATCAAATGGATGTGAAAAGTGCATTCCTCAATGGTAAGCTTGAGGAAGAAGTATATGTTGCTCAACCCCCAGGTTTTGAAGATCCAAAGAATCCTGACAAAGTCTTCAGACTCGGTAAGGCCCTCTATGGCCTCAAGCAAGCCCCTCGGGCGTGGTATGATACATTGAAGGAATTCTTCGTGAAGAATGGCTTCACACCCGGTTCACTCGACCCTACTCTTTTTACTAAATCATATGATGGTGAACTGTTTGTGTGCCAGATATATGTTGATGATATTATCTTTGGCTGTACTAACCAACGTTACAGTGATGAATTTGCCTATATGATGAGTGAAGAATATCAAATGTCTATGATGGGAGAATTGAAATTCTTCTTAGGTCTTCAAATTCGTCAGCAGCGCAATGGCATATTCATATCTTAGGAGAAATACCTCAAAGATGTACTGAGGAAATTCGGCATGCAAGATTGCAAAGGCGTCAAAATTCCTATGCCCACAAATGGCCATCTATGCACTGATGAAAATGGTATTAACTTCGATCACAAGGTATACCGCTCCATGATTGGTTCTTTATTGTACTTATGTGCATCTAGGCCAGATATAATGCTTAGTGTTTGCATGTGTGCCCGATTTCAAGCTGCACCGAAGGAATCACACCATAAGGCTGTGAAGCATATTCTTCGATATCTAGCTCACACACCAACACTAGGATTATGGTACCCCAAGGGCTCTGCTTTGATCTCATTGGATATTCTGACTCTGACTATGCTGGTGATCGTGTGGACCGCAAGTCAACATCTGGTACTTGTCATTTCCTCGGACGATCTTTGGTCTGTTGGTCCTCAAAGAAACAGAACTGCGTATCACTATCTACTGTTGAAGCTGAATACATTGCTGCTGGCTCTTGCTGTGCTCAACTACTTTGGATGAAGCAAACCCTCAAGGACTATGGCGTCAACGTGAAGAATGTGCCTCTCCTCTGCGACAATGAGAGTGCCATCAAGATTGCTCACAACCCAGTTCAGCACTCAAAGACTAAGCACATCCAGATTCGTCATCATTTTCTTCGTGATCATGTGTTGAAGGGCGACATCTCCATCGAGCATGTGAAGACTGAAGAACAGCTAGCTGATATCTTCACCAAGCCCTTGGATGAGAAGAGATTTACCAAGTTGCGGTGTGAGCTAAATATCTTAGAATCTTCAAATGTTCTTTGAAAAGGACACACATCCTAACCCTTATGCAGAATTGATGACTTAGATGTGCAACACATGAAGAAACGTTTTTCTTCAATCAATGAAGAATAACACTCTAAGTGTGAAGAAATTAATGAAGAATTTGATTCTCAGAACCCTACGACAATTGTACGCGGTGTCTGAAATCATCATTCTTATACGGTGGGTCACGCCACCACAAAAGTTGAAAATCTTCAATTTGAGTTTTTCCTCATTTTTGAAATTCTTCAGTTTTTCAAATTCTTCAACTGTTCAAAATCTTCACTGGTTCCGTCGTTTTTCTTCATTGGCTATATATATATATATATATATATATATGATTTTATGTCCTCTACAGCATTCACTTATTGCTATTTCTTCAAGTTGCGATTTCTGCTAAGTGAATGTGATCGGACCCTTCCCCCTCTATGCTATACTCAACCCAATCTATTCACAAATTCTTCATGTGCGTTCTGATTGAAACTCGTTCAAAATCTTCACTGTGTCCTTGTAAGCTGAAGAAACTGCGAACGCAATTTTAAAACAAATCTTATCCAGATTTTCGGTTTTACCGCTCAAACCGTTCCGCATCCCACGATACATTATTTTATTCACCCACGATCTTACACGATCTCATCTGCACAGTACGTGGTGACACATGTCGCGTGAAGAAGAAAGGGCAGGGGCATGTTCGTCCCAAAATCTTCGGGCGAACAGTTTTTACCGTGGCTATAAATACCCCTCTCCCTTCCTTACTTCATTTACTCCACTCGGTCGCTGTCTCTCGCTCGAGCTCTCCTCAAACCCTAGCGCCGCCGCTATTCCATCGCCGTCGGTGAGGAAGAGCTTCACTGCCTCGACCTCGTCGCCGTCGTACTCGCGCCGGCTGCAGAAATCTTCACTCCGCCGCCGCCGTAGTTGTCTCCCTCTGCCAAGTTAGGGCGTGGGAGATCTAACTTGACAAGCTTCACCACGGTTCATCTCTGTTCGTCGTGTTCTTCAGTTCGGGTAATTAAAAGTCATTTTTATTACTCGCTTTGGTCCTCAAACTTTTCTGAAAATCTTCAAAGGTGTTTTATTCTTCAAATCTTCACATATGAACACCTCACACACTGTATGCTCTTGATCCGTCTCTCTAAGCACTCATTTCTCAAGATTCCTCAATTGTGCGGATTTTCGATCTGTACAATTCTGGAACCTAAGACAAGAACGCTTAGTGAAATTCCTCAAGGCTCAACTGGTCAAATTCCTCAAAACTTGTCTTTTCGAAAAACCTTCTGAGAACGCATATGACCTCTCCAAATTCCTCGCACCTACACTCTGTTCACAGGTACTCATGTCCGCTGCTGAATCACTAGGTTCTCATCAACTTAACTCATTTGCAGCGTTCCTCGAAGAAAAACTGCATACTTCTTCAGAGTGTTCAATTGTTCAAATTCCTCATCTGAAGAAAATGGCAGAAGGAAAGAGACCGCATAAAGGAGGAAAGAAACCGGAGGTCATGACTGCCTTCGAGATCCCTGATGAAATATACAAAGATTATTGCACACCTAATGAAGCCAAATTTGGCAAAGAGAACAAAAATCAGCGCAAAGTGCGCATTCAGAGGATAGAACGAAGATGGGCACGAGAATGGAGGGAATATCGCTATGTTACTCCAAAGTACATGAAGAAATTCGCCTTAAACCCTCCATGCCCAAGAGCTCCATTGGCACCTGGCCAAGTCGCTGATCCCACCAGCATCAAGCATGGTGAGGACTTTCCTGAAGAATGGTCTAGGCGTCAAGCAAAACTGGCAAGACAAGCCAAGGAGGCAGTGAGGAAATTCAATGAGGATTCTGCTACTGCTGCTGCCGCTGAGACCTCGGTCAAGCCGAGGAAATCAATGCCAAAGAAGCCTGCTCGCAAGCCAAGTGCTTCACCGTCAGCGGCCTCACGGCCCAGTTCCTCAGCCGCGCCCTCACGGCAAATTCCTCAGAGGTCTGCTGCTCCACCAATGTCCTCAGCACCTCCCTCCAAGTCCTCAACTCCTGTGCATTTGGCTACATGTCAAAGGACTCAGGGTTTCTCGATTGCTTCTGGTGTCTCAGCAAGTTCCTCAGCTGCACCAATGTCCTCATCAGGCCCCACTCTGCTGAAGACAAAAGCAATAGCTGGACGCGGTCCTCGGCCAAGTCCAAGAAAGAAACAGGTTGCTTTCCACGTGCCCTCTGATGACGAGGCCTCTGATGAAGAACTTGCAGAAATCATCAGAGACAGACAAGCAAAGGCCGCTAGAGCCAAAGGAACACATGTGCCTCTGCTTTTGGATCCGAAGAAGATCCTTGACTTCATTGACTTATGGCATCAGGATCCAAACACTCCAATGCCTGATCTGCCTCTGACTCCTGGTCAAAGTCATATGCTGACCCATTTCATCGCTGAAGAGAAATGGAAATTTGAAAAGGCTCGTGAGATCAAGAGAGCACAAGCTAGAAAGGAGAAGCTTCTGAAGAAGAACATCATCAGACTGACTCCTGAAGAACTTCTCAAGGCTCAATCTGAGATCCAAGCCCTCAGCAAGGATTTCGATGCATACAATGCTGATTGGCAAGGAGCCAAAGTGAGATTCGTCAATTTGACGAAGAAAATGACAACTGTTGCAGCCCCATCGCAACAAGAAAATCCTCAGGCTATAGACTCTGCTCAGCCTGCTGAAGAACATGCCAGCACTGCTGATGACTTTCAGCCTGCTGATGAGAATACAAGTTCCAGGGCTGATGACTCCATTCCAGCCGCTGAAGAAATTCCCAGGGCATCCACTAGTGGTGCGCCTGAAGAAACTGAAGAGATCAGGGCAACTGCACCAGTTGCGCCTGAAGAAACTGAACCACAGTCCTCAGCTCCTCCTGCGTCAACACCAACTCCAATTCTTCCTTCTGCCTATGAAGTGAAGAAGACCAAGGCTGCAGAGCAAGCTGCAGTGAAGAAAAGGAAGGCATCAGCTGCGTCAAATTCTTCGGCCGCGAAGAAAATGAAGCCAATGACCAGCTCGCTTGAAAATCCCATTGATGTCGTTCCCATTTCCTCCATGTCATCTAAGGAGATTGTTCCTTATGGAGAAGACTACAAGATCCCAAGCGGATCTGATGAAGAAAATCATTCTGTTGCTACCTCAGAACAGTTTGATGAAGAAATTGAAGTGGAAGCATTCCCTTCAATGCCAGTCGTTTCCTCACCTATGCCTCAGTTCACAGCTGAAGAGGCTGGTGTTGAGGAAATTGAAAAAGAAGAATAAGACGTGGATATTGGGTGCACTACACCAGTAATGAACAATGACTTTTGGGAAAGTCAGCATCCCAATACTCCTCTCTTCACCCCCATTCAACAAATTCCTCAGTCCCCGGCTACAACTGTTCAAATGGGCTCTGAAGAAACTCACCCCACATCGTCTGTTCATGAAGAAATTCCAGCCGCTAGTGCTGAAGAACCTGCTGCTGATCCTCAAACTGCACAAGAAGAGGAACCAGAAATTCCTCAGCCTGAAGCACCTGAGATCGCGATTCCTGAGGTTGTGCTGCAAATCACTGACACCCCTCTGCCCAAACCGAACAATCCGTTCTCGAGCAAGCAAAAATTCAAGGCTGAAGACTTCTTTTCTGAGCATGTGTTCTTCACTGATTACAATCCATATGACTCTGCTCGCATAAGGAAAAGACGTTTCTGGACTGCTACTCAAGCCAACTTCTATTCCTCAGTGCTCTTTGACAAGGACAAAATCTTCGATCATGAGCATATACCTCATATGGATATGGAATCTCTGTCGTGCTTCGAGCCAGTTCTCCAAGTTATTCACGATGCAGGACTACTGAATTTCTGCACAGATATCTGTGATTGGAATGAAGAACTCATTCTTCAGTTCTATGCCACCTTGCATATCACCGGAGATGCTGAAGATGTCAATTCATGGGTGCTGGATTGGATGACAGAAAACACCACTACAAGGAACCAGCAACTGAATTGCTTCGTGTCCTTCCTCTTGATCCTCCCCATGACAGTGCACGTTGCATCTACAATGACCGCGAACTGACAGATCATAATATGCAAGTGCTCATGAAGCCTTTGAAGCCAGGGCAGGCCCCTCGAACCAAATTCCTTGTCAAAGAACTGTTGTATGTGCCTCGGACAGTCTATCGAATCCTGACGAAGACAATGAGTCCTATCAAAGGCCACGACTCAAATGATGAAGACGTCGTTGGCATCATGAAGAACATGCTTTTTAACATCATTCATGGCGTTCCCGTCAACTTCCATGATTTCTTCATGAGGACTCTGGCTAATGTTGCAATGTCACCTTTTGAGCTGAAGCCCTATGCGCCTTGGATTATGAGATTCATAAGGGCAAGATCTTCACTGAATTACAAGGCTGACACTCTGAACCATGGTAGCTACTTGCCGCCCATTGAAGTCCTCAAGCGACCAGTTTCATCATCTGATGATAAGGGCAAGGCAGCTGCTGTGATCGATGAAGGCACTCGTCCATTGGATGGTCAATTCCATCTAGCTACATCTTACTCCACCAATGACGATTCTGCAACACATGACACTGCCACAAATACATCAGCCAAGCAAAAACCTCAAGCAACAGCACCCAGGGTGATGACTGACCGTGAGTTACTCCTCAGTCTTCATCAGAAGGTTGATCGCAATCACAAATGGGTGAAGCGTCAATTTGCTGCAATTCTTCACAACATGACCTCAACCCATAATGCAGTGAAGAAAAATCAGTATCACCTTCATGAAACCCTCAACCGCACCTGGGCTGTTCTTACTCATGTATATTCCGCGGAAGAACTGAAGAATATGGGTCTCCAGGAAGCATTTGACTGGTCTGCACCACCTCCGAAGAAATTCAAGAGAGTCAAAGTTCCTGATCTGGTGGCCAGCTCTTATTCTTCATCGCATGAAACTGATGAACATGAAGATTTGGACGACACTGTGGCAGGCCCTACTTCAACGACAAACCCCGACAACGCTGGCGCTCCTCCATCAACTTGAAATTCTTCAGGGGCGTTAGTTCTCAGTTTCGATCCTTTTGGTCATTTGATGACAAAGGGGGAGAAATCTGAGTTAGTCTTCAAGCGGGTTTATATTATGGGAGTTTTGTTAAGTTACAACTCTCGTTCTTCCGAAACTTTTATTGGATCGAGTTGTAATCTTAAATTCGATGGTGCCTTGATACTTTTGGTCGTGCTCTGATGCTTTTGATACACTGAGCTCTGATACTTTTGATGTGCTATTCTGCATGCTTATTCCTCGTTAATATTATTGCACGCATGCTGAATCTCATCAGGCACCATATTTCATCATGCATTTCAAATTCTTCATATTATATATCAAATGCGTGTATGAATTACAAGATATAGGGCGAGGTCTCCATGATTCAATTCTTCAAATGTGCATTGCCTCAAAAGCAAATTCCTCACTATGCACATATTCAGGGGGAGTTCTTCTATATCTTGCAATCAAATTCCTCAATATCAGTATTTACACTTCATATGTTTTTCCCCGTTGAAAACTTAACCTATGTTGTCATCAATCACCAAAAAGGGGGAGATTGTAAGTGCATCTAGTGCCCCTTAGTGATTTTGGTGTATTGAAGACTTATAGGTTAAGTAACTGATGCGCTTGTGAGTGTACACAGGTCTATAAGTCTATGAGGAGTTTGATATTTACAGAGAAAGTCGACCCCTAAAAATGAAGTTCTTCGACTGAAGACTTTGATATTCTGAAGACTTTCTGAAGACTTTGAAAGTGAAGAAATTGGTGTGACCTTGAAGACTTGGTATTCACTTGAGGAACATGAAGCGTGAAGACTTTTGTTTTTGTAGTTTCATTTTCTCTTTCTTGAGTCATAGGAAACACCGTACTGTTAAAGGGGGTCGAGGAAATACTAAGGAAAAATTTCCATGTGATGCTCAACTCAAAATCCTACACCTACCAATCCCTTCGAGTGAAGCCATTGGAAATCTCATACAGTTCAGTCAAATTCTTCAGTGACAGAGACGCAGTTCTTCTGGTCACTGAGGACTTTGCTCTGACTGAGGAGTTAGGAATTCGCCAGTGCGAATTGCCTACACAGTGAGGAACATGATAGCCCTGAGGAATTTGAGAGTCAAATTTCCGACCATTGCTGTGCTGCTCGCCAGCTGTCCAAAATATCCTGTCCACCTAACGGTCATATCATTGAAGGGCATTTATGTCTTATCATGTCGGGCTGCTCCCTAGGCTATAAATAGACGCCCCCGACAACCACTAGTTGGTTGGCTGCTCCGAGAGAACTTGACACTTGTCATTTGAGAGCAACCCATCCTCCGAGGACTTTGAGCGAAAATCATCAAGTGAGGAAAATCCAAAACCAAACCCCCACAAACCCAAAGTGATTGAGCATCACTGAAGAAATTGATCCTGCATGGATCCGACGCTTGTTACCTTTGAAGACTGTGCTTCTTCCAGACGGTTAGGCGTCAAGGTCTAGAGCATCCAAGAGGAATTGTGGATCGCCGAGTGACCAAGTCTGTGAAGGTTTGGAAGTCACCTGAAGACTTACCACGAGTGATTGGACGAGACCTGCGTGGTCTTAGTTCAAGGAGAATACGGTGAGGACTGGGTGTCCTGAGTTGCCGCTCAGAGACTGGGTGTCCGGGACTGTGTGTCCTCGAGTTTAAATACTCAGCCGCTCCAACCAGACGTACAACTGAGACAGCAGTTGGAACTGGTTTACCAAATCATTGTCTTCACCAACTGACTGGTTCTATTTCCTCAACTCTTTCATTTCCTCACTACTGTGTTGAATGTTGTTCATATCTGTGCTTGAAGACTTTGACTGAAGACTTTCACAAATTCCTCAGTTCAATTTCTTCAGTCTGTTTGTCTTCATCTTGTTATCCTGTGTTTTGCTTTTCGTACTCTGTGCTAGTCTTCATTTCATCATGATGACTATGTTTGTATCCTGTTATGTTTACTTCTGAGTACTTATTCCGCGGCAAGTAGTTCTTCGCTAAGGAATTTCCTCACCAGCAAATTC
>NC_057801.1:825252676-825298873 GCF_018294505.1 Triticum aestivum | reverse complement strand
CTCTAGTCGATATAACGCACTTTCAATGGCTAGGAAACATAACCATCTTTGATAAACGAGCTAGTCAAGTAGAGGCATACTAGTGACTATATGTTTGTCTATGTATTCACACATGTATCATTGTTTCCGGTTAATACAATTCTAGCATGAATAATAAACATTCATCATGATATGAGGAAATAAATAATAACTTTATTATTGCCTCTAGGGCATATTTCCTTCAACATTAACATTAAAGCACATATTTATTCTAACACCCACATCATGTATTTACTATCTTAGATTTGCATAGTTGTTTTGAGAATGGGTAGAGTTGTGCCCATAGTAGCCCACTGCAGTAGCCTGCCAACATGCCTCTAAATTGTAGGAACAATAAACATGTCCACAATCAGACATGTCTCTGTTAGTTTCTCTACTCTCTAGAAAACCTTAAGACCATAAATGGGAGTGAAATTCACCTATATATGAACAAGCACATGCCCACATTCACCTTTATATGACCAAGCATCTTCTTTAAAAGGCCCCCCACGTGGGGCATCATCGGTACATGCCTCCATGAACCGGTGCATGTACTACTCAATACAGATGACTAAAACATGGCTTGTACGGTAAAGTTTAGCATGGTGCAGTGTTGATGCATGAAATTTCATTTTTTTTAAATTTAACCATGAAGGAGTTGATTATTCTTAATGACTTTCAACAATGATTACTGGTGGGGAGGTAGTGGATGGTCATTCTTCTATAGAATTAAACGGATGAAGGCGATGACATGAGAGGCAAACTCTACATAATTCCGCTAATTAGTTGCATCAACTCGCTTCTTTATTGTCCCATTCTTTTGACCATCTGACCCAACAGGTTATTCATACATAATAACTTGATAAGAAGAGAAAAACACAATTGGATGTGCTCACATTTCTTTGTAGTGTCATATACACGTACGTACAGCCACGCTGCAAGATAGTAAATACGGCTATGTACGTACATACGGGCGGGGTCTCTAACGCGTACAGCGATGTCGTCCTGTTTATCGGGAGCCAACCGGAACATCCGGAACGGGGTCTGTTCGACCGCGTACGGTCGAAACGGGGTCCCGTTCAATGGGAAGGGTATGGCGTGCCGCAGAATAGAGAAAACAGACTTGTGTTCGAGCTCCTATGGTCGAAACGGGGTGCTGTTGATCGGGAGGGGTGTGACATACCACAAAACGGAGGAAACAGACTTGTGTTGGAGCGTCTACGGTCGAAACGGGGTCCTGTTCATCGTCATAGAAGTGTCATAAGCATGAGAGAAATAATTTTCGTTCGGCCCAAAATGTCACAGATGTGTCTTTTTTTGTAGTGATATTTTGGTTCCGTAGTTTTATCTTTTGAGTGTTATAATTTGTGAGCCATTATGATATTGTACATGGAATTGGAGGTAGAGCTATGCACATACCGAGAGGGGGGGCATTGGCCCCCAGCCTTGGATCAATTTGTGAAGGAATTTGATTACTTTTAGGCGGAAAATAGTCATCCAATCATACACCTGCTCCCTCCCCCTCCGCTCCCGATGGTGGTGGAGGGGGCAATGGAGCCAGTGGGCCAGCACCCATATGGTGAGCACCAACTTCGCATCTGTCCCCTTCTCTAGGTTAGCTTTTGTACTTCTATTCTAATAATCTCATTGCTTCTAGTTGTTTTTGGATATCAAACTAACGAGGTATTCATTTGGCCAGCTTTGTTCTTGCAGCTTCTGGCGTGATATGTCTGTGGAGTCTGCTGTCGGCTTTTCTGTATGTTGTGCGCACTATTTGTCAATCGGCATCTACATCATGCTTTGCTTAGTCAGGCTCTTGTTAGCGCGCAAGTGTGCATTCTAATCCTCTCAATGTTTTTTCTCATAGTAATGTCTTTGAGTTAGTGGTATGATGCAACACAAGGTTGTGGCGGAACAACACAAACTTATAGGTTATAGGAGCAGCTCTTGTCGGTCCTTGTATTTTAGTAGCACAAATCAACTTAGAGGTTTTTATTTTCATTCACTCTATTGTTCCTCATCATGGTATTGTTTTTTACAGGTTATATGAGCAGCTCTTGTCGGTTCAGCGAGCATGTCAGGTGGCATTTCCTAGTTCGCCATCGGTTTTGACCTTATGCAAGAACGAACCTTGTGCCAGTTATGCAACGTCCACTGCATTTGTTGGAAATATGCCCTAGAGGCAATAATAAATTAGTTATTATTATATTTCCTTGTTCATGATAATCGTTTATTATCCATGCTATAATTGTATTGATAGGAAACTCAGATACATGTGTGGATACATAGACAACACCATGTCCCTAGTAAGCCTCTGATTGACTAGCTTGTTGATCAATAGATGGTTACCGTTTCCTGACCATGGACATTGGATGTCGTTGATAACGGGATCACATCATTAGAAGAATGATGTGATGGACAAGACCCAATCCTAAGCCTAGCACAAAGATCGTAGTTCGTATGCTAAAGCTTTTCTAATGTCAAGTATCATTTCCTTAGACCATGAGATTGTGCAACTCCGGATACCGTAGGAATGCTTTGGGTGTACCAAACGTCACAACATAACTGGGTGGCTATAAAGGTGCACTACAGGTATCTCCGAAAGTGTCTGTTGGGTTGGCACGAATCGAGACTGGGATTTGTCACTCTGTGTGACGGAGAGGTATCTCTGGGCCCACTCGGTAGGACATCATCATAATGTGCACAATGTGATCAAAGAGTTGATCGTGGGATGATGTGTTATGGAACGAGTAAAGAGACTTGCCGGTAATGAGATTGAACAAGGTATCGGTATACCGACGATCGAATCTCGGGCAAGTACAATACCGCTAGACAAAGGAATTGTATACGGGATTGATTGAGTCCTTGACATCGTGGTTCATCCGATGAGATCATCGTGGAACATGTGGGAGCCAACATGGGTATCCAAATCCCGCTGTTGGTTATTGACCGGAGAACGTCTCGGTCATGTCTACATGTCTCCCGAACCCGTAGGGTCTACACACTTAAGGTTCGATGACGTTAGGGTTATAAAGGAAGTTTGTATGTGGTTACCGAATGTTGTTCGGAGTCCCGGATGAGATCCCGGACATCATGAGGAGTTCCGGAATGGTCCGGAGGTAAAGATTTATATATGGGAAGTCCTGTTTTGGTCACCAGAACAGTTTCGGGTTTTATCGGTAACGTACCGGGACCACCGGGAGGGTCTCGGGGGTCCACCAAGTGGGGCCACCATCCCCGGAGGGCTGCATGGGCCAAGTGTGGGAGGGGACCAGCCCCAGGTGGGCTGGTGCGCCCCCCCACAAGGCCCAAAGCGCAAGGAAGAGTGGGAGGGGGGCAAACCCTAGGGCAGATGGGCCCTAAGGCCCACCCCAGGTGCGCCTCCCCTCTCTCCCCTTCTGGCCGCCACCCAGATGGGATCTGGGGGCTTCCTCCACCCCTGGGGAGGGAACCCTAGAGGGGGCGCAGCCCCCTCCCCTCCCCCTATATATAGTTGAGGTCTAGGGGCTGCCCAACACATGAGTTTCTCTCCCTCTTGGCGCAGCCCTACCTCTCTCCCTCCTCCTCTCACGCGGTGCTTGGCGAAGCCCTGCTGGATCACCACGCTCCTCCATCACCACCACGCTGTTGTGCTGCTGCTGGATGGAATCTTCCTCAACCTCTCCCTCTCTCCTTGCTGGATCAAGGCATGGGAGACGTCACCGAGCTGTACGTGTGTTGAACGCGGAGGTGCCGTCCGTTCGGCACTAGGATCTCCGGTGATTTGGATCATGACGAGTACGACTCCTTCAACCCCGTGCTCTTGAACGCTTCCGCTTAGCGATCTACAAGGGTATGTAGATGCACTCTCCTTCCCCTCGTTGCTGGTTTCTCCATAGATAGATCTTGGTTACACGTAGGAAAATTTTGAATTTCTGCTACGTTCCCCAACAGTGGCATCATGAGCTAGGTCTATTGCGTAGATTCTTTGCACGAGTAGAACACAAAGTAGTTATGGGCGTTGATGTTGTTCAATATGCTTACCGTTACTAGTCCAATCTTGATTCGGCGGCATCATGGGATGAAGCGGCCCGGACCGACCTTACACGTACTCTTACGTGAGACAGGTTCCACCGATTGACATGCACTTGTTGCATAAGGTGGCTAGTGGGTGCCAGTCTCTCCCACTTTAGTCGGATCGGATTCGATGAAAAGGGTCCTTATGAAGGGTAAATAGCAATTGACATATCACGTTGTGGTTTTTGCGTAGGTAAGAAACGTTCTTGCTAGAAACCCATAGCAGCCACGTAAAATATGCAAACAACAATTAGAGGACGTCTAACTTGTTTTTGCAGGGTATGCTATGTGATGTGATATGGCCAAGAAGAATGTGATGAATGATATATGATGTATGAGATTGATCATGTTCTTGTAATAGGAATCACGACTTGCATGTCGATGAGTATGACAACCGGCAGGAGCCATAGGAGTTGTCTTTATTTATTGTATGACCTGTGTGTCATTGACCAACGCCATGTAATTACTTTACTTTATTGCTAACCGGTAGCCATAGTAGTAGAAGTAATAAGTTGGTGAGACAACTTCATGGAGACACGATGATGGAGATCATGATGATGGAGATCATGGTGTCATGCCGGTGACGATGATGATCATGGAGCCCCGAAGATGGAGATCAAAAGGAGCAATATGATATTGGCCATATCATGTCACTTTTTGATTGCATGTGATGTTTATCATGTTTATGCATATTATTTGCTTAGAACAACGGTAGTAAATAAGATGATCCCTCATTAAAATTTCAAGAAAGTGTTCCCCCTAACTATGCACCGTTGCGAAAGTTTGTCGTTTCGAAGCACCACATGATGATCGGGTGTGATAGATTCTTACATTCACATACAACGGGTGTAAGCCAGATTTACACATGCGAAACACTTAGGTTGACTTGACGAGCCTAGCATGTACAGAGATGGCCTCGGAACACAAGAGACCGAAAGGTCGAGCATGAGTCGTATAGTAGATACGATCAACATGAAGATGTTCACCGATGATGACTAGTCCGTCTCACGCGATGATCGGACACGGCTAGTTGACTCGGATCATGTAATCACTTAGAAGACTAGAGGGATGTCTATCTGAGTGGGAGTTCATAAGATGAACTTAATTATCCTGAACATAGTCAAAAGATCTTTGCAAATTATGTCGTAAGCTCGCGCTTTAGTTCCACTGTTTAGATATGTTCCTAGAGAAAATATAGTTGAAAGTTGACAGTAGCGATTATGCGGACAATAGAAAGCTTATGTCCTTAATGCACCACTCAGTGTGCTGAACCCCAAACGTCGTCTGTGGATGTTGCGAACATCGGACATACACATTTTGATAACTACGTGATAGTTCAGTTAAACAGTTTATGTTGGGGAACATAGTAATTTCAAAATTTTCCTACGCACACGCAAGATCATGGTGATGCATAGCACCGAGAGGGGAGAGTGTTGTCCACGTACCCTTGTAGACCGTAAGCGGAAGCGTTATGACAACGCGGTTGATGTAGTCGTACGTCTTCACGATCCGACCGGTCCAAGCACCGAACGTACGGCACCTCCGTGTTCAGCACACGTTCAGCTCGATGATGTTCCCCGGACTCCAATCCAGCAGGGTGTCGGGGATGAGTTCTGTCAGCACGACGGTGTGGGGATGATGATGATGTTCTACCGGCGCAGGGCTTCGCTTAAACTCCGTGATGATATGACCGAGGTGGAATATGGTGGAGGGGGGCACCGCACACGGTTAAGGAACGATCCGTAGATCAACTTGTGTCTCTATGGGGTGCCCCTTGCCCCCGTATATAAAGGAGTGGAGGAGGGGAGGGCCAGCCCTCTCTATGGCGCGCCCTAGGGGAGTCCTACTCCCACCGGGAGTAGGATTCCCCCTTTCCTAGTCCAACTAGGAGTCCTTCCAAGTAGTAGGAGTAGGAGACAAGGAAGGGGAAGAGAGAAGGGAAGGAAGGAGGGGTTGCGGCCCCTCCCCCTAGTCCAATTCGGACTAGGCCATGGGGGGGGGCGCGGCCTGCCCTAGGCAGCCCCTCTCTCTTTCCTGTATGGCCCAATAAGGCCCAATACTTCTCCCCGGCGAATTCCTGTAACTCTCCGGTACTCCGATAAATACCCGAATCACTCGGAACCTTTCCGAAGTTCGAATATAGTCGTCCAATATATCGATCTTTACGTCTCGACCATTTCGAGACTCCTCGTCATGTCCCCGATCTCATCCGGGACTCTGAACTCCTTCGGTACATCAAAACTCATAAGCTCATAATATAATTGTCATCGTAACGTTAAGCGTGCGGACCCTACGGGTTCGAGAACTATGTAGACATGACCTAGAACTGTTTCCGGTCAATAACCAATAGTGGAACCTGGATGTTCATATTGGCTCCTACATATTCTACGAAGATCTTTATCGGTCAAACCGCATAACAACATACGTTGTTCCCTTTGTCATCGGTATGTTACTTGCCCGAGATTCGTTCGTCGGTATCCAATACCTAGTTCAATCTCGTTACCGGCAAGTCTCTTTACTCGTTCCGTAATACTTCATCCCGTAACTAACTCATTAGTTACAATGCTTGCAAGGCTTAAGTGATGTGTATTACCGAGAGGGCCCAGAGATACCTCTCCGACAATCGGAGTGACAAAACCTAATCTCGAATTACGCCAACCCAACATGTACCTTCGGAGACACCTGTAGAGCACCTTTATAATCACCCAGTTACGTTGTGACGTTTGGTAGCACACAAAGTGTTCCTCCGGTAAACGGGAGTTGCATAATCTCATAGTTACAGGAACATGTATAAGTCATGAAGAAAGCAATAGCAACATACTAAACGATCAAGTGCTAGGCTAACGGAATGGGTCAAGTCAATCACATCATTCTCCTAATGATGTGATCCCATTAATCAAATGACAACTCATGTCTATGGCTAGGAAACTTGACCATCTTTGATTCAACGAGCTAGTCAAGTAGAGGCATACTAGTGACACTATGTTTGTCTATGTATTCACACATGTATTATGTTTCCGGTTAATACAATTCTAGCATGAATAATAAACATTTATCATGAAATAAGGAAATAAATAATAACTTTATTATTGCCTCTAGGGCATATTTTTTTCAGTCTCCCACTTGCACTAGAATCAATAATCTAGTTCACATCACCATGTGATTAACACCCATAGTTCACATCACCATGTGATTAACACCCATAGTTCACATCGTCATGTGATCAACACCCAAAGGGTTTACTAGAGTCAATAATCTAGTTCACATCGCTATGTGATTAACACCCAAAGAGTACTAAGGTATGATCATGTTTTGCTTGTGAGAGAAGTTTAGTCAATGGGTCTATCACATTCAGAGCCGTATGTATTTTGCAAATATTCTATGTCTACAATGCTCTGCACGGAGCTACTCTAGCTAATTGCTCCCACTTTCAATATGTATCCAGATTGAGACTTAGAGTCATCTGGATCAGTGCCAAAACTTGTATCCACGTAACCCTTTACGAAGAACCTTTTGTCACCTCCATAATCGAGAAACATATCCTTATTCCACTAAGGATAATTTTTACCAATGTCCAGTGATCTACTCCTAGATCACTATTGTACTCCCTTGCAAACCAGGGCAGAGTATACAATAGGTCTGGTCCATAGCATGGCATACTTTTATAGAACCTATGACTGAAGCATAGGGAATGACTTTCATTCTCTTTCTATTTTCTGCTGTGGTTAGGATTTGAGTCTTACTCAATTTCACACCTTGTAACACAGGCAAGAAACTCTTTCTTTGACTGTTCCATTTTGAACTACTTCAAAATCTTGTCAATGTATGTACTCATTGAAAATCTTATCAAGCGTCTTGATCTATCGCAATAGATCTTGATGCTCAATATGTAAGTAGCTTTACCGAGGTCTTTCTTTGAAAAACTCTTATTCAAGTATCCTTTCATGCTTTGCAGAATAATTCTACATTATTTCCGATCAACAATATGTCATTCACATATACTTATCAGAAATGTTGTAGTGCTCCCACTCACTTTCTTGTAAATGCAGGCTTCACCGCAAGTCTGTATAAAACAATATGCTTTGATCAACTTATCAAAGCGTATATTCCAACTCCGAGATGCTTGCACCAGTCCATAGATGGATTGCTGGAGCTTGTACATTTTGTTAGCACCTTTAGGATTGACAAAACCTTCTGGTTGCATCATATACAACTCTACTTTAAGAAAACTATGAAGGAATGCAGTTTTGACATCCATTTGCCAGATTTTATAAAATGTGACAATTGCTAACATGATTCGAACAGACTTAAGCATAGCTACGGGTGAGAAGGTCTCATCGTAGTCAACCCCTTGAACTTGTCGAAAACCTTTCGCAACAAGTCGAGCTTTATAGACAGTTACATTACCGTCAGCGTCAGTCTTCTTCTTAAAGATCCATTTATTCTCAATGGCTTGCTGATCATCGGGCAAGTCAACCAAAGTCCATACTTTGTTCTCATACATGGATCCCATCTCAGATTTCATGGCTTCTAGCCATTTTGCGGAATTTGGGCTCATCATTGCTTCCTCATAGTTCGTAGGTTCATCATGGTCAAGTAACATGACTTCCAGAATAGGATTACCGTACCACTCTGGTGCGGATCTTACTCTGGTAGACCTACGAGGTTCAGTAGAAACTTGATCTGAAGTTTCATGATCAATATCATTAACTTCCTCACTAATTGGTGTAGGTGTCACAGGAACCAATTTCTGTGATGAACTACTTTCCAATAAGGGAGCTGGTATAGTTACCTCATCAAGTTCTACTTTCCTCCCACTCACTTCTTTCGAGAGAAACTCCTTCTCTAGAAAGGATCCATTCTTAGCAACGAATGTTTTGCCTTCGTATCTGTGATAGAAGGTGTACCCAATAGTGTCTTTTGGGTATCCTATGAAGACACATTTCTCCGATTTAGGTTCGAGCTTATCTGGATGAAACTTTTTCACATATAAGCATCGCAACTCCAAACTTTAAGAAACGACAGCTTAGGTTTCTTGCTAAACCACAGTTCATATGGTGTCGTCTCAACGGATTTAGATGGTGCCCTTTTAACGTGAATGCAGCTGTCTCTAATGCATAACCCCAAAACAATAGTGGTAAATCAGTAAGAGACATCATAGATCGCACCATATCAATAAAGTGCGGTTATGACGTTCGGACACACCATAACGTTGTGGTGTTCCAGGTGGCGTGAGCTGTGAAACCATTCCACATTGTTTTAATTGAAGACCAAACTCGTAACTCAAATATTCGTCTCCACGATCAGATCGTAGAAATTTTATTTTCTTGTTACGATGATTTTCCACTTCACTCTGAAATTCTTTGAACTTTTCAAATGTTTCAGACTTGTGTTTCATTAAGTAGATATACCCATATCTGCTCAAATCATCTTGTGAAGGTCAGAAAATAACGATACTTGCCACGAGCATCAACACTCATTGGATCGCATACATCGGTATGTATTATTTCCAATAAGTCAGTAGCTTGTTCCATTGTTCCGGAGAACGGAGTTTTAGTCATCTTGCCCATGAGGCACGGTTTGCAAGTACCAAGTGATTCATAATCAAGTGATTCCAAAAGTCCATCAGTATGGAGCTTCTTCATGCGCTTTACACCGATATGACCTAAACGGCAATGCCACAAATAAGTTGCACTATCATTATCCACTCTGCATCTTTTGGCATCAATATTATGAATATGTGTATCACTACGATCGAGATCCAACAAACTATTTTCATTGGGTGTATAACCATCGAAGGTCTTATTCATGTAAACAGAATAACAATTATTCTTTAACTTTAAATGAATAACCGTATTGCAATAAACATGATCAAATCATATTCATGCTCAACGCAAACGCCAAATAACATTTATTTAGGTTTAACACTAATCCCGAAAGTATAGGGAGTGTGCGATGATGATCATATCAATCTTGGAACTACTTCCAACACTCATCGTCACTTCCCCTTCAACTAGTCTCTGTTTATTCTATAACTCCTTTTTTGAGTTACTAATCTTAGCAACCGAACAAGTATCAAATACTCAGGGGCTACTATAAACACTAGTAAGGCATACATCAATAACCTGTATATCAAATATACCCTTGTTCACTTTGCCATCCTTCTTATCCACCAAATATTCAGGGCATTTCCGCTTCCAGTGACCATTTCTTTTGCAGTGTAAGCACTCAGTTTCAGGCTTTGGTCCAGCTTTGGTCTTCTTCACGGGAGTGACAACTTGTTTGCCATTCTACTTGAAGTTTCCCTTTCTTTCCCTTTGCCCTTTTCTTGAAACTAGTGGTCTTGTCAATCATCAACACTTGATGCTCTTTCTTGATTTCTACCTTCGTCGATTTCAACATCACGAAGAGCTCGGGAATCGTTTTCGTCATCCCTTGCATACTATAGTTCATCACGAAGTTCTAGTAACTTAGTGATGGTGACTAGAGAATTCTGTCAATCACTATCTTATCTGGAAGATTAACTCCCACTTGATTCAAGCGATTGAAGTACCCAGACAATCTGAGCACATGCTCACTAGTTGAGCGATTCTCCTCCATCTTTTAGCTATAGAACTTGTTGGAGACTTCATATCTCTCAACTCGGGTATTTGCTTGAAATATTAACTTCAATTCCTGGAACATCTCGTATGGTCCATGACGTTCAAAACGTCTTTGAAGTCCCGATTCTAAGCCATTAAGCATGGTGCACTAAACTATCAAGTAGTCATCATATTGAGCTAGCCAAACGTTCATAACGTCTGCATCTGCTCCTGCAATAGGTCTGTCACCTAGCGGTGCATTAAGGACATAATTCTTCTGTGCAGCAATGAGGATAAACAGCAGATCACGGATCCAATCCGCATCATTGCTACTAACATCTTTCAACACATTTTTCTGTAGGAACATATCAAAATAAACATATGAAAGCAACAACGCGAGCTATTGATCAACATAATTTGCAAAATACTACTAGGACTAAGTTCATGATAAGTTTAAGTTCAATTAATCATATTACTTAAGAACTCCCACTTAGACAGACATCTCTCTAGTCATCTAAGTGATCACGTGATCCAAATCAACTAAACCATAACCGATCATCACATGAGATGGAGTAGTTTTCAATGGTGAACATCACTATGTTGATCATATCTACTATATGATTCACGCTCAACCTTTCGGTCTCCGTGTTCCGAGGCCATATCTGCATATGCTAGGCTCGTCAAGTTTAACCTGAGTATTCCTCGTGTGCAAAACTGGCTTGCACCCGTTGTAGATGGACGTAGAGCTTATCACACCCGATCATCACGTGGTGTCTGGGCACGACGAACTTTGGCAACAGTGCATACTCAGGGAGAACACTTCTTGATAATTAGTGAGAGATCATCTTAAAATGCTACCTTCAAACAAAACAGAATAAGTTGTATAACAGATAAACATCATATGCAATCAAAATATGTGGCATGATATGACCATGATCATCTTGCGCCTTTGATCTCGATCTCCAAAGTACTGTCATGATCTCTATCATCATCGGCACGACACCATGATCTTCATCATCTTGATCTATATCAATGTGTCGTCACATGGTCGTCTCGCCAACTATTGCTCTTGCAACTATTGCTATCGCATAGCGATAAAGTAAAGCAATTATTTGGCACTTGCATCTTATGCAACAAAGAGACAACCATAGGGCTTCTGCCAGTTGCCGATAACTTCAACAAAACATGATCATCTCATACAACAACTTATATCTCATCACGTCTTGACCATATCACATCACAACATGCCCTGCAAAAACAAGTTAGACGTCCTCTACTTTGTTGTTGCAAGTTTTACGTGGCTGCTACTGGCTGTGCAAGAACCGTTCTTACCTACGCATCAAAACCACAACGATAGTTCGTCAAGTTAGTGTTGTTTTAACCTTCGCAAGGACCGGGCGTAGCCACACTCGCTTCAACTAAAGTTGGAGAAACAGACACCCGCTAGTCACCTGTGTGCAAAGCACGGCGGTAAAACCAGTCTCGCGTAAGCGTACGCGTAATGTCGGTTTGGGCCGCTTCATCCAACAATACCGCTGAACCAAAGTATGACATGCTGGTAAGCAGTATGACTTGTATCGCCCACAACTCACTTGTGTTCTACTCGTGCATATAACATCAACGCATAAAACCTAGGCTCGGATGCCACTGTTGGGGAACGTAGTAATTTCAAAATTTTCCTACGCACACGCAAGATCATGGTGATGCATAGCAACGTGAGGGGAGAGTGTTGTCCACGTACCCTCGTAGACCGTAAGCGGAAGCGTTATGACAACGCGGTTGATGTAGTCATACGTCTTCACGATCCGACCGATCCAAGCACCGAACGTACGGCACCTCCGTGTTCAGCACACGTTCAGCTCGATGACGTTCCCCGGACTCCGATCCAGCAGGGTGTCGGGGATGAGTTCCGTCAGCACGACGGTGTGGTGACGATGATGATATTCTACCGGCGCAGGGCTTCGCTTAAACTTCATGACGATATGACCGAGGTGGAATATGGTGGAGGAGATCAACTTCTGTCTCTATGGGGTGCCCCCTGCCCCCGTATATAAAGGAGTGGAGGAGGGGAGGGCCGGCCCTCTCTATGGCGCGCCCTAGGGGAGTCCTACTCCCACCGGGAGTAGGATTCCCCCTTTCCAAGTCCAACTAGGAGTCCTTCCAAGTAGTAGGAGTAGGAGACAAGGAAGGGGAAGAGAGAAGGGAAGGAAGGAGGGGTTGCGGCCCCTCCCCCTAGTCCAATTCGGACTAGGCCATGGGGGGCGCGGCCTGCCCTAGGCAGCCCCTCTCTCTTTCCCGTATGTCCCAATAAGGCCCAATACTTCTCCCTGGCGAATTCCCGTAACTCTCCGGTACTCCGATAAATACCCGAATCACTCGGAACCTTTCCGAAGTTCGAATATAGTCGTCCAATATATCGATCTTTAAATCTCGACCATTTCGAGACTCCTCGTCATGTCCCCGATCTCATCTGGGACTCCGAACTCCTTCGGTACATCAAAACTCATAAACTCATAATATAACTGTCATCGTAACGTTAAGCGTGCGGACCCTACGGGTTCGAGAACTATGTAGACATGACCTAGAACTGTTTCCGGTCAATAACCAATAGTGGAACCTGGATGTTCATATTGGCTCCTACATATTCTATGAAGATCCTTATCGGTCAAACCGCATAACAACATACGTTGTTCCCTTTGTCATCGGTATGTTACTTGCCCGAGATTCGATCGTCAGTATCCAATACCTAGTTCAATCTCGTTACCGGCAAGTCTCTTTACTTGTTCCGTAATACTTCATCCCGTAACTAACTCATTAGTTACAATGCTTGCAAGGCTTAAGTGATGTGTATTACCGAGAGGGCCCAGAGATACCTCTCCGACAATCGGAGTGACAAAACCTAATCTCGAATTACGCCAACCCAACATGTACCTTCGGAGACACCTGTAGAGCACCTTTATAATCACCCAGTTACGTTGTGACATTTGGTAGCACACAAAGTGTTCCTCCGATAAACGGGAGTTGCATAATCTCATAGTTACAGGAACATGTATAAGTCATGAAGAAAGCAATAGCAACATACTAAACGATCAAGTGCTAGGCTAACGGAATGGGTCAAGTCAATCACATCATTCTCCTAATGATGTGATCCCGTTAATCAAATGAAAACTCATGTCTATGGCTAGGAAACTTAACCATCTTTGATTCAACGAGCTAGTCAAGTAGAGGCATACTAGTGACACTATGTTTGTCTATGTATTCACACATGTATTATGTTTCCGGTTAATACAATTCTAGCATGAATAATAAACATTTATCATGAAATAAGGAAATAAATAATAACTTTATTATTGCATCTAGGGCATATTTCCTTCAGTTTAGAGTTGAGGCACCAAAGACGTTTTTGAAACGTCGCGGAACATATGAGATGTTTCGAGGGCTGAAATTGGGATTTCAGGCTCGTGCCCACGTCAAGAGGTATGAGACCTCCGACGATTTTCTTAGCCTGCAAACTAAGGGAGAAAAGCTCAATCGTTGAGCTTGTGCTCAGATTGTCTGAGTGCGACAATCACTTGAATCGAGTGAGAGTTGATCTTCCAGAGATAGTGATGTTTCTCCAAAGCCATTGCCACCAAGCTGCTAGAGCTTTGTGATGAACTATAACATATCAGGGATAGATATGATGATCCTTGAGGTATTCGCGATGTTTGACACCGCGAAAGTAGAAATCAAGAAGGAGCATCAATTGTTGATGGTTGGTGAAACCACTAGTTTCAAGAAGAACAAGGGCAAGAAGGGATACTTCATGAAACGGCAAATCAGCTGCTACTCTAGTGAAGAAACCCAAGGTTGAACCCAAACCCGAGACTAAGTGCATCTGTGATAAGGGGAATAGTCACTAGAGCAGAATTACCCTAGATACTTGGTAGATGAGAAGGCTGGCAAGGTCGATAGAAGTATATTGGATATACATTATGTTAATGTGTACTCTACTAGTACTCCTAGTAGCACCAGGGTATTAGATACCGGTTCGGTTGCTAAGTGTTAGTAACTCGAAATAAAAGGCTGCGAAGTAGACAGAGACTAGCTCAAGGTGAGCTGGCGTTATGTGTTGGAAGTTTTCCAAGCTTGATGTGATCAAGCATCGCACGCTCCCTCTACCATCGAGATTGGTGTTAAACCTAAATAATTGTTATTTGGTGTTTGCGTTGAGCATAGACATGATTGGATTATGTCTATCGCAATATGGTTATTCATTTAAGGAGAATAATGGTTACTCTATTTATTTGAATAATACCTTCAATGGTCTTGCACCTGAAACGAATGGTTTATTGAATCTCGATCGTAGTGATACACATTTTCATGCCAAAAGATATAAGATAGTAATGATAGTACCACTTACTTGTGGCACTGCCATGTAAGTCATATTGGTATAAAACGCATGAAGAAGCTCCATGTTGATGGATCTTTGGACTCACTTGTTTTGGAAAAGTTTGAGACATGCGAACCACGTCTATTGGTGTATACGCATGAAGAAACTCCATGCAGATGGATCGTTTGGACTCACTTGATTTTGAATCACTTGAGATATGCAAATCATACCACATGGGCAAGATGACTGAGAAGCCTCGTTTTCAGTAAGATGGAACAAGATAGCAACTTGTTGGAAGTAATACATTTTGATGTGTGCAGTCCAATGAGTGCTGAGGCATGCAGTGAATATCGTTATGTTCTTACTTCACAGATGATTCGAGTAGATGTTGAGTATATTTACTTGATGAAACACAAAGTCTGAATTATTGAATGGTTCAAGCAATTTCAGAGTGAAGTTGAAGATCGTCGTGACAAGAGGATAAAATGTCTATGATATGGTCATAGAGATGAGTATCTGAGTTATGGGTTTGTTATGCAATTGGGACATTGTGGAAATTGTTTCACAACTAATACCGCCTGGAACACCATGGTGTGATGGTGTGTCCGAACATCATAGTTGCACCCTATTGGATATGGTGCGTACCATGATGTCTCTTATCGAATTACCACTATCGTTCATGGGTTAGGCATTAGAGACAACCGCACTCACTTTAATAGGGCACCACGTAATTCCATTGAGACGACACCGTTTGAACTATGGTTTGGAGAAACCTAAGTTGTCGTTTCTTAAAAGTCTGGGGCTGCGACGCTTATGTGAAAAAGGTTTCGGGTTGATAAGCTCGAACCCAAAGCGGATAAAATGCATCTTCATGGGACACCCAAAACAGATGGGTATACCTCCTAATTCAGATCCGAAAGCAATAGGGATTGTTTGTTGAATCGGGTCCTTTCTCGAGAAAAGTTTGTCTCGGAAAGTTCAGTGGGAGCATGGTGGAGACTTGATGAGGTTATTGAATCGTCACTTCAACTAGTGTGTAGCAGGGCACAGGAAGTTGTTCCTGTTGCGCCTACACCAATTGAAGTAGAAGCTTATGATAGTGATCATGAAGTTTCAGATCAAGCACTACCGTACCTCGTAGGGTGACAAGGATGTGTACTGCTTCAGAGTGGTACAGTAATCCTGTCTTGAAGGTCATGTTGCTAGACAACAATGAACCTACGAGCTATGGAGAAGCAATGGTGGGCCCAAATTCCGACAAATGGTTAGAAGACATGAAATCCGAGATAGGATCCATGTATCAGAACAAAGCATGGACTTTGGTGGACTTGCCCGATGATCGGCAAGCCATTCAGATAAATGGATCTTTAAGAAGAAGACGGACGTGGACGGTGATGTCACCGTCTATGAAGCTCGACTTGTGGCAAAGAGTTTTTCACAAGTTCAAGGAGTTGACTACGATGAGATTTTCTCATTCGTAGCGATGCTTAAGTCCGTCGGAATCATGTTAGCATTAGCTGCATTTATGAAATCTGGCATATGGATGTCAAAACGAGTTTCCTTACCAGTCTTCGTAAGGAAAGGTTGTATGTGATACAATCAGAAAGTTTTTGTCGATCCTAAGGATGCTAAAAGGTATGCTGGCTCTAGCGATCCTTCTAAGGACTGGAGTAAGCATCTCGGAGTTGGAATGTGCGCTTTGATGATCAAAGATTTTGGGTTTATACAAAGTTTATGATAAACTTGTATTTCCAAAGAAGTGAGTGGGAGCACTATGGAATTTCTGATAAGTATATGTTGTAAACATATTGTTGATCAGAAATGATGTAAAATTTCTAGAAAGCATATATGGTTATTTGAAAAGTGTTTTTCAATGGAAAACCTGGATTAGGCTACTTGAACAATAAGCATCAAGATCTATAGAGATAGATCAAAATGCTTAATAGTACTTTCAAATGAGCACATACCTTGACATGATCTTGAAGGTGTTCAAGATGGATCAGTCAAAGAAGGAGTTCTTGCCTGAGTTGTAAGGTATGATGTTAAGACTTAAAGCTCGACCACGGCAGAAGAAAGAGGAAGGACGAAGATCGTCCCCTATGCTTTTGTCATAGGCTCTATACTGTATGCCATGCTGAGTACCGCACCTGATGTGTGCCTTGCCACATGTCTGGCAAGAGGGTACAAAGGTGATCAAGGTGTGGATCACCAGACAGCGGTCAAAATTGTCCTTGGAGTAATAAGGACATATTTCTCGATTATGGAGGTGATAAAGAGTTCGGCGTAAGGGGTTACGTCGATGCAAGCTTTAACACCTATCCGAATAACTCTGAGTAGCAAACCGGATACGTATAGTGGAGCAACCATTTGGAATAGCTCCAAGTGGAGCGTGGAAGCAGCATTTACAATATGACCTAGAGATTTGCGAAGTACATACGGATCTGAATGTTGCAGACCCGTTGACTAAAACCTCTCTCACAAGCAAAACATGATCAAACCACAGAACTCATTGAGTCTTAATCACATGATGATGTGAACTAGTTTAATGACACTAGTAAACTCTTTGGGTGTTGGTCACATGGCGATGTGACCTGTGAGTGTTAATCACATGGCGATGTGAACTAGATTATTGACTCTAGTGCAAGTGGGAGACTGTTGGAAATATGCCCTAGAGGCAATAATAAATTAGTTATTATTATATTTCCTTGTTTATGATAATCGTTTATTATCCATGCTATAATTGTATTGATAGGAAACTCAGATACATGTGTGGATACATAGACAACACCATGTCCCTAGTAAGCCTCAGATTGACTAGCTCGTTGATCAATAGATGGTTACGGTTTCCTGACCATGGACATTGGATGTCGTTGATAACGGGATCACATCATTAGAAGAATGATGTGATGGACAAGACCCAATCCTATGCCTAGCACAAAGATCGTAGTTCGTATGCTAAAGCTTTTCTAATGTCAAGTATCATTTCCTTAGACCATGAGATTGTGCAACTCCCGGATACCATAGGAATGCTTTGGGTGTACCAAACGTCACAACGTAACTGGGTGGCTATAAAGGTACACTACAGGTATCTCCGAAAGTGTCTGTTGGGTTGGCACGAATCGAGACTGGGATCTGTCACTCCGTGTGACGAGGAGGTATCTCTGGGCCCACTCGGTAGGACATCATCATAATGTGCACAATGTGATCAAGAGTTGATCGCGGTATGATGTGTTACGGAACGAGTAAAGAGACTTGCCGGTAACGAGATTGAACAAGGTATCGGTATACCGACGATCGAATCTCGGGCAAGTACAATACCGCTAGACAAAGGGAATTGTATACGGGATTGATTGAGTCCTTGACATCGTGGTTCATCCAATGAGATCATCGTGGAACATGTGGGATCCAACATGGGTATCCAGATCCCGCTGTTGGTTATTGACCGGAGAACGTCTCGATCATGTCTACATGTCTCCCGAACCCGTAGGGTCTACACACTTAAGGTTCGATGACGCTAGGGTTATAAAGGAAGTTTGTATGTGGTTACCGAATGTTGTTCGGAGTCCCAGATGAGATCCCGGATATCACGAGGAGTTCCGGAATGGTCCGGAGGTAAAGATTTATATATGGGAAGTCCTATTTTGGTCACCGGAAAAGTTTCGGGTTTTATCGGTAACGTACCGGGACCACCGGGAGGGTCCCGGGGGTCCACCAAGTGGGACCACCATCCCCTGAGGGCTGCATGGGCCAAGTGTGGGAGGGGACCATCCCCAGGTGGGCTGGTGCGCCCCCCTACAAGGCCCAAAGCGCAAGGAAGAGTGGGAGGGGGGGCAAACCCTAGGGCAGATGGGCCCTAAGGCCCACCCCAGGTGCGCCTCCCCTCTCTCCCCTTCTGTCCGCCACCCAGATGGGATCTGGGGGCTGCCGCCACCCCTGGGGAGGGAACCCTAGAGGGGGCGCAGCCCCCTCCCCTCCCCCTATATATAGTTGAGGTCTAGGGGCTGCCCAACACATGAGTTTCTCTCCCTCTTGGCGCAGCCCTACCTCTCTCCCTCCTCCTCTCACGCGGTGCTTGGCGAAGCCCTGCTGGATCACCACGCTCCTCCATCACCACCATGCCGTTGTGCTGCTGCTGGATGGAGTCTTCCTCAACCTCTCCCTCTCTCCTTGCTGGATCAAGGCATGGGAGACGTCACCGAGCTGTAAGTGTGTTGAACGCGGAGGTGCCGTCCGTTCGGCACTAGGATCTCCGGTGATTTGGATCATGACGAGTACGACTCCTTCAACCCCGTTCTCTTGCACTCTCCTTCCCCTCGTTGCTGGTTTCTCCATAGATAGATCTTGGTGACACGTAGGAAAATTTTGAATTTCTGCTACGTTCCCCAACAGCATTTGCGTAATTTGGCCGCATTTGCCTACTTTGGCTGCATTTGCATACTTTGGCAGCATTTGCATACTTTGGCAGCATTGCACTTACGCTCTCTTTTCTCCTCAACATTACTTCCTGGGCTCATGTGCGTGTTTGACTTTCAAGAGATAGTTGTAGTACTGTTGAGTATCATTATAAGAGTGATTGCCGGGGAGGGGGGGCATTGGCCCCCAGCCTTGGATCAAATTATGAAGAATTTTTTTGGGCAAGCTTAGATTCGGTTTTTTAGCAAGCTCTGCCACTGAATACAATAGTTAGTTCATACCCAAATCCTTAATGCACGACATGCATATGTATTTAGGGTGTTTCTTCAAAAATAAATTGAGAGAGAGAATGGGTCTTTCTTCCACTCTGCTTTCTTCCGCCCAATGCCTGAACGTGATTGCCTTGGGCCGTGGCCCATGAACGTACTCGGTTGTGCTCATCCGGTGCACGAACGCACTCGGTTACTTCTTTATATAAATATAAATATAATATATTTTCGTTTGGTTTCTGGCGTGTGGACTGGATGACTTTACAATCATTTTTTGGGGTTCATGTACATGCTCAGTTGTTCCCATGGTGGGATTGGAGGCGGTTTTCTTTTATTTTTTTCATCGGTTTTCTTTTTTTACTTTGACTTTTTGTTTCTTTCTCGGGTTTTTTGTTTTCCTTGTTTCTTTTTATGTTTTCACTAGTTTCCTTTTCATTTTTTGTTTCCTTCTTATTTTCTCCTCTGCTTTCTTTGTGTCGGGTTTCTGTGTTTTCCTCCTTTTTTAATATATCTCTAAATTTTTATTACACATTGTACATTTTTTGTATATGCCAACAATATTCTCCAAATACATGATTAATATTTTTCCAATATTTTCCAAATACGTGATTAATATTTGTTATGATGTCTACTGTTTTCATACATATCATGCATTTTTTGGTAAATAAAACATTTTATAATACTAAACCTTTTTCAAATAATTGATTAACATTTTTTCCCAAATGTATGTTTTGAGACCTACTGCTTTCACACCCATTGCACATCTTTGGTATACATCCAAAACACTTGCTGATACGTACTACATGTTTGCCATTTTTCATATACACGACTCATATTTTCCCCGATACTTGTTGATACAGGAAGTACAAACACATGTCATTTTTTTTTTTTTGAGACAAAAACCCATGCCATCTCAATGTTTACCGAGAGCACCTGGGTGGGCCACCGAGTGTTTTCCCGACCAGGCCTAGACAAAACCACAGAGCGAGCAAAGCCTGCCCCAAGAACAACAAGCCCGCCAACAAGCCCACCACCTTGAGGCCCAGGCGGCGCCCTACATATACCGACCCCCCAGACGGCTAGGGTTTCTCCCTCCCTCCCTCCCTCCCCGCCGCGCTCCGCCTCCCGTTCCCCTGCACGCCGCGGCGCCGCCGTCTCCGTCCCCGCCGCCGCCCCCGCCCCCGCGCCCGTCACCATGGTAAGCACCCCCCGACCGAATCCGCTCTCCGCGCTGGTCGCTCCGGTCGTAGAACCGCCTAATCTGACCTCCCTTGTCTCCCTCCGCAGATCATCTCCAAGAAGAACCGCCGCGAGATCTGCAAGTACCTCTTCCAGGGTGAGCTCCTCCCCCCTCCCCCGCCCATTTTCCGTACCGTGCCGGCCGTGGTTAGGATCCAGATGCCATCTTGCTAGTCTTCTTCTGTAGGGTTCGGTCCATGCGTTGTGTAGGGTTTTAGCCAGGTTGCTCCGTCAGTGTTCTTGGCACCCATTGACTGCAGCTAGTTCGCTCCGATGCGCGGTTGCTGCAAGGTCCGAGCATGGACAGTTAGGACATCACTGACACCTTGACCGAAGAATCTTTGTTCATGCTAAAGCTTTTATCTTAAACAATTCTACTACTTGTTATTGCAATAGGCTGAGCATCTTTCTGAATTCCTTGATGCGAATTTCAACTTTTGATGTGTCCAAGAATGCTGCTCCATTTAAGGGACTGAAGGATTTTACTAATGAATCTGTTCTGATGCGTGTGCAGAGGGAGTCTTGTACGCCAAGAAGGACTACAACCTGGCCAAGCACCCGCAGGTGGATGCCTCGAACCTGGAGGTCATCAAGCTCATGCAGAGCTTCAAGTCCAAGGAGTACGTCAGGGAGACTTTCTCGTGGCAGCACTACTACTGGTACCTGACCAACGACGGCATCGAGTTCCTCCGCACCTTCCTCAACCTGCCGTCTGAGATTGTGCCCAACACCCTCAAGAAGTCCGCCAAGCCCCCGTCCCGCCCCTTCGGCTCTGGCCCACCGGGTGACCGCCCCAGGTGAGCTATCTATGTTCATCATTCTGTCTGTCTGTTTTGGGTATAAGGTCTGTGACAATATACCTCATTGATCATATTTTTATTAGTCTTTCTAATCTTGTTGCCTGTATACTTGGAATGAGGATAATTTTAGTTATGATCCATCATTTGTTTAGCAAAGATGAAATTATTTGATGAACCTTGCCATGCCACAATAATGATCAATAATAGTCTTTGTTCCATTTCTGTTATATCACCATGTGAGATAATTGTGGGAACACAGGGGAATTAGGCTTGCATTCTTTATATACTGTATCATTCAACTTGCAATCCCCCCTCCCTGGAATGCTGTGTAGTTAAGGCCATAAGTAGTTACATTTGGCAAAGTATGAAAAGCAATTGTTCCATGGTATCCAGCTTGTCTGTTTCTGTTACATTCATATTTCAAGAACACTGATGTATTCTTATTCACTAATTGGTTTTGTTATATCTGGCAGGGGTCCTCCTCGTTTTGAGGGTGACAGGCCCAGGTATGGTGACAGGGATGGTTACAGAGGAGGCCCACGTGGTGCTCCAGGTGATTTCGCTGGTGAGAAGGGTGGAGCTCCTGCTGAGTACCAGCCAGCTTTCAGGGTAAGGGCTGCAATTACTGTTGTTAAATTCCATATGATTGTTGTCATCAACTGAGGTGTGCATTCTTGACATGTTATGTTTCTAGCAGCATTTGAACAAGATTTGATAACTATAATCTGGTTCTCACTTTGTATGTTGAACTGTTCTACTGTATTGCTTTTTTGCTTGATCATAGATTGTAGCATTCAGCTCTGGTTTCATATGAGGCTTGATCATAGCTTGGCAGTGCCCAGTTATGTTGTACTCAGTTCTGGTTTTGCACTATGTAAAACATTCCTTCATTGCGCAAATATATACTCTACTTACTTCTGGTTATCTAATTTGGTACAATGTATAATTGTTTCTCCAGGGTGCTGGTGGTGCTGCCAGGCCCTTTGGCCGTGGAGGTGGTGGCGGCACTTTTGGTTCTGGAGCTACCATGGAGTGAAGAAGCGACTCTTCAGCATGTGGGGGCACCCAACAGGTCTTCAGATCCAATGCGCGCCTGTGGTGCTGTCCTCTCTGTTGATGTTTGAATTCTGCGAACACTGCGATGATTTTGTTTATCGGGATTGTAGCTTAAGACCATGGTTTATGGGTTCGTTTGTGTTAGAATGAGCTCTTTGATATTAAGACAGCTGTTGGTCGACTCGGAATCTAAAAGATGGTCAACTTGCTATTTAATCGTGTTTCCTGTTCTGTGTTTGAGAGTTGCCTGATGTGTGTTATTGGTTTAGGAAATTCCATTCCATTTCCTTTCGATATGTGGAATGTGCTCTGCTCGCAGATTAGTCTAGTTGCTCTTAACTAAGCCAACTAGTGGATTGGAAAATTATGGTATGATGATACCAATATTAGGTTAGAAATTGTGCAATAGTAACATGAAAAACTAATTAGTGTTATAAAAACCAATCTGTTTGAGAATGTTCATCCTGCTACCAAATCGTGTTTTCTTGGTTTGATATCCGTTTGATAGTGGGCATGTTCCAAGTATAAGCGGGTGCCTATTATAGTCAAACAGGTGAGTTAATTAAGGGTCAGTTCTTTTGGGCGGCAACTCCTTAAATTTACTGAGGCTTCTAAATTAATTATCCTACAACTGTACACAAGCTCCGGAGGGCGGCTTATGGGAAAAGTTGGGGAGGAAGAAGCCACAAAAACCGGTTAAGCATATTTTTTCTGTTCCTAAATATAAGTTTTTTTAGACATTTTAAATGGACTACAACATACGGATGTATGTAGACATATTTTAGAGTATAGATTCACTCATTTCGTTCTGTATGTAGTCACTTGTTGAAATTTGGGACTAGTAGTGCAAGGGCCGGCTATATAACTCCTGCCCATGTACGACCAGATCAGTTTTGAGACAGTTCAGAAAACGTCCAGTTTTTGGGATCACATCAACGCCTATGTGCTGATCCGAAGGGGTCATTATCTTTGTTTGTGTACTGATTGTGCACAGGTAGAGATTGTTATTGGAGGTTGTGAGGAGGAACGTGGGTGAAGAACTTGTCATCTAGCATCGCCGTGAAAGGTCCGGCCGCCTACACGCAAGAATTAGCGTCTCACTAGTCCGTGCCCCCATCAAATACTTTGCTCTGCTACACCCACGCAAGAGAAAAGGTTGCAAGACATGATTAATTGCGGAAAAAGGAGGGTACAAAAAAAAGCAAAGACTGGATTGCATCATCATCACCATAAAAGCAAAAGCGCTAATAATCCAGGGTTAAAGACGTTAACATCAGATGAGGATTTAAATCCTCCAGCTCTTCAGTCTTCCTTCAGCCTGGAGGACCTCCAAGTGTCGTCAGGTACCAAAATAACAACCTGATCAGTTCGATCAGCGAATCCATAATTTGGTGTGCTCAAGATCCGTCATTTCGAACCTGAACCCCGATGTGAATGCATATAACACACAGAGGTTTTCTTCTCTGAATACTCTTGGCCATTAAGACTGTAGCAGAAACAACAGGTCACATTCCTGTCAAAAATGAAACGAGTTTGGTCAGTACATTCTAGCAACAGATCAGCGTGAAGACCATAACAAATCCCATGGAGGAACAAGCTATGGAAAACAAGATTTTAGCTAATGATTTACCACATTACAACTTACTGACTGAACTTTAGCCACATCAGTCGGTCAGAGGAATACACCGCAGAGACAGAAATCTGACAGCTTTTAAATTTGAAACATGATTCCCTACCTGACTGATTCTGAAGCTCTCAAGGATCAAACAAGATTTGGAGCCAGAAAGTGGAGCTATATATGGCAGCATCTTGATACATACACATAATTAGGCTAGTCTGTTTCTACTGAACCAACGGTATAAGCACCAACGGAAAAATATATCTTTCGATCTCTACACATCGCTCGGCATTGTGCAGTTAGCTCCTCGCTGCAACCATGGACTTCCATGTCCCTGAGCGACGCCAGGACACCCCCCACTGGTAGGGATGTGATAAGTCCACACCTGCTAACAATCAGACTTTGCAGTCTTGTAAGGCATTCAAGCCCTGCAGGCAGTGACCGGAGATGCTCAAACTGATCAATTTCGAGGCCTCTCAAGGAGGTGACAAGTAGCAGTGCTTTCTCATGATCATCCGTCAAAGCGTCCACATAGTCACGCCGGCAATAAATAGATCCGTGAATGGTGAGTGTCTTCAGAGAGGTTAACTGGCTGCAAATAGGCACACATAGGACACCAATGTCATCAATATTAAGCACTTGCAGTCTTCGCGGGAAGTAGCTGATGTGCTTGCTCTCAACGTCGGCCGATGCTAGTTGCCATGACCTTGTGAAGCCTGGAGAATTTTTAACTTTCAAGTTCTCGAGAGCTCCAAGGGATTTAAGACCATCCCACGATGCCGTCGTAGCGCAGCCTTCGATGCACAGTTTCTGCAGTGCCGTACAAGAATTCAGGTCTAGATATGCCAAATTGGGATTGCTCTCTATGCTCAGTGTTGTCAGGTTGCCGAGCGATACTCTGAGTGAACAAAGCGCCTTGCAATCATAGATGCTAAACTGCCGCAATGCCTCACATGACTGCATACCTTCAAGTGATGATAACATGCCGCATCCTAAAATATTCAGCTCTCGCAATGCAGTGTGACAATCCAAGTTGAGACATGTTAAGGATGCGCAAGCACTGACACGTAAATCAGTGAGGGAAGAGAGTTCTGATAATTGCAGACAGCTGTCTGTGATGCCATGCACTTCAAGTATTACTAGAGAAGATGGAGGTATATGAGACATTCCTCCTGAAATCATAGTAGATAGGAGATTAGGGCAATCTTCAATGACAACTTTCTTAAGAGAGGTGAACTTTCCCAGGCATTGCTTGCTCCAAAAGTGCATCACTGAAGTTTCTTCCGGACGAGCTGTCAGTCTGAATGAGATCTGCAAGATTTCCAGAGTCGTCAAGAGGTTGGGAGCGATATGCCAGGAGCCTAACACTGTTTGGCTGTGTTCATCTGTAAACAGCCCTATAGGTAAGGATGTCACCTTTTCACAATTAGTTAAACTGAATTTCTTGAGTAACGGAAGACTCAGCAGGACTTGAGACAGTTGTTCCGGTGTGATGTTGCACGAACTAAACTCTAGTTCTTGGACTGATGGGGGGAGAGAGAGCCCCCATATAGACATACAAGAAAATAATTTGCCGAAGTTACTCATCTTGAATGTTTTCAATGATGCCAACTTTTGAAGGCCTTCCCATGGTAGGTACATCAAACCTGGATAATCTGTTATTTCAAGCTCCTCCAGGTCCCTCAGTTTGTTGAACGGGAACAAATTTTCCTCTATGCTCTTAACTTCCGCAGTTCCTTTGATTTCCATGCGCAGCCCATCTGATTGGCCGATCGGTACAAGTCGAAATTCCTCCAAACTTGGCCTCAAGAACAAATCTATGTACAATAAAGAGTCCATGTGCAAAAGTTGTGAGATGCTAATGTGACCAAAGCAACCACGAACCTTAAGTCTGTGAAGATGAGTAAACTGAGATTCACTAATTAATGTATCTTTAGAGATAAATAACAAAGGGAATTCCTTCAATCGAAAGCAGTCATCTACTTCAAGAACCCGCAAATTCACAGATAACTGCTCCTTGTCCAAAGCTATGCACTGTGTTAAACGGTGCAAAGTGCGTAGTTCCAGTACCTCCAAACATCCAATCTCTATTTTGGAAACACGAACCATCTTACTCAACCTCAACTCACGGAGCAGAGGCAACTGGTGGGGCGTTGGAATTGTTTTCCAGTAAGAGCAGCTATCCAGATGAAGGGACCGCAATGAGGTGAGGTGAATATTGTTGCTGAGCCATGAAGGTACAGGATGTCGGTATGCTATGATTCCCAGATCTATAAGTCCGGCGTGTGGTTTAAGATCCTCGAGGATATCAACTTTACTTTCAGTATGAACTCTATCCTCAGACACAGTGTTCCATGATAAATGCAAACCAGTGAGGTGGACCTTGTCAGAGATTCTTGCGTTGATGGCCTCGTCTTTGCTTCCTACATCATCAAGATTGCAAATCCTAATTGATCCTCTGAGCTGATTCAATCTTCTGAACTGTATTATGCTGAACTCACTTGCCTTTCGGACATCAAATGCCTTGAGCTCTTGAAGGGAAACCATCTCCCCAACACCCACTATTTTTGCATGCAACTCATCCCTGGCAATAAAATGACGTAACTTAACAAGCTTGTTCATGTCTCTCGGTAAAACTGTGCTAGTTCCCCAGTTTTTCTTTATATCAAGTACTTCCAAATGATAAAGCCTACATATAGCCTCTGGAAGTTCCAACCTGGGGCCCTTATAAAGGCAGCCCAACTCCAGGTAGCGAAGATTGATAAATGATGAGATATTTCCGATCATTAAATCCAAATCAAAGGGTACCATGTCCAATTTCAACACACGAACTGACTTTACCTCATTGAATTCCTGGCAAAATGAGCGTGCAAAATCAGAGTCATGTGGACCAAACAGCAACAATGTGCTCAAGTTACTAGTTTGTTGCAACTCACAGAATGATTTCAAAAATTCACGTCGGAAAGTCTCATTAGGATGCACGGTGCCATCCGTTTCTGTCTCATACACCAACCCAGCAATTATACTGACATGTCGAACAAGCTGTGGTGCTTTTCTGGACTCAGTGTCCCCTATGGTGAAGCTTTCGTGAGATGAAACCTTCTGTGCCAAACCATGAATGAGATCATGCATGGTATGTATGGTCACATTCACAAGTTCAAATTCCTTTTGAAGAAATCCCCATTCAACTAGGTCACTGAAAAATTCAATTCCAATGTCCTCCATTCGTTTATGCATGTTGTCAATGGAGCATATCAAACCTTGGGCTATCCACATATTGACCAAACATTCTTTCTCATACTTATAATACTTTGGGAAAACAGCACAGTATGAGAAGCACCGCTGGAGGTGCACTGGTAAATATTTGTAGCTGACCATCAAGGCCGGCATGATATCGTAGTCATCCGACTGTTGCTTCCATTCACTATCTTTCAGAATTCTCCTCCAGAAATCAACAGTACGATTCTTTCTCAATAATTTGCCAACACTTTTTGCTGCTAAAGGATTACCCTTTAACTGGACAAGCATGCTCTTTCCAATTTCCTTGAGCTTCTGTCCAACTTTGTACTCCTCATCTCCGAAGGCACATTCTTTAAAGAAATTCCAAAAGTCGCCTTCATTTATACCAGCCAGATTAACCCGGTCTGCAGCTTCAATCAATTTTGCAACAGATGGCTTCCGAGTTGTCACCAGAATTTTATTTCCCAGGACATCACTGGAAAGCAGTGGAGTTAGCAGCTCATCCCATTTTCCCTTTTGGCTATCCTCCCACATGTCATCCAAAACAAGTAGGACCCTTCTCGATTTCAATGAAGATTCTAGGGTGCCCTGCAGCGCCTGCAAACCCTTAATGTGTTCATGTTCGTCCCCAGTCAAGGACTCGAGCATTTTGTGCATAATCTTAGCTTGGTCAAAATAGACAGAAACATAAACCCATATTCGTATGTCGAAATGATTTGACACGGCAGAGTCATTGAAAACCACATTAGCCAGGGTAGTCTTCCCAATTCCTCCGTAACCGATGATGGCAAGGACGGAGAGGTTTTTCCCAGCAGCAGATTCTGTGCTTGTTAACTTGCTTATTACCAGGTCCCAATCTTGTCCGTACCAAAAACTTTGGGTTTGGTGGGACAAGATGACGTCTCCCGAGGATCAGTCGCCCCTGTGCTCTGCACAATAACATAACGGTCATCCAGATGTTCTAGCACAAGGGCCTCACGCAGATTGCTGGTCATCCTGATGCAGGCCTTGACGTGTTCATCTATCTCGCACGATATGCCAAGATGCCATTCCGGGCGAGTGTTGCTGCTGGTAGCCGGGACTATTCGGCTGGAAACATTAACATAGGGCACAATCTGAAGAGCAGCCGAAGATGAATGTTCTTCTGTGGTGTCTTGTGCAACCTGAGAAAGATACGGTGAAAACCAGTAAGCACATGTCTGTCTGAGAATTAATATTGCAAATTTAATTCCACACTTGCAAAATATTCCCCCCTGCAATGTACTAGTACTTTGAACCAAAAATCATTCAGGCCCAATCATACGTATGACCTGAGGTCCTCCCAAAATTGGTGTAAATTTTATTCTGTCTTTGGTTTGAAAACAGAAGGCGGACAATGCGCCGCTTCACAGATTAGGACCAGGCTTTGGTGGCTGGCTCTTTTTCTTTGCCGTGTAATCGACTCTGCCATTCGAGGCTTCATTAATTTTGAAGCCAAGCAAAATGCCTGTTTTCTGAACAGGAGCAAGAACCATCCATGGCAAGAAGTTGTAAAGCAGAGCATTCGCAGGGAAATGACCACGGCACAAAGAGCCCAACATCAGACCACCGCCGGACCAGCCGACAACCACGCCGTGGAGGCAGGGAGGCAGGGAGGGGACGACATGGAGTTGGACGGGCCAGGACCAGAGGGTACATGCGCACTGAGGAAAATGACCAATACAACTGACGAACAAGGGGGGTTGTCGGCGGCGGAGGGAGGTCGGGGGGCGCCCTAGATCTGCTGGGGCCGGAGAAGGAGAAGGCCCCAGAATCACTGCCGGTGCCCGCTCCGGCACAAGCCGAAGACCACCCCGGCGACCCAGCGAAGAAGAGGACGCCCCTGCACCGCCGGCCGCCGGCGCTCGCATCCTCCCACTTGCCCAAAATCCTACACCTAACTGCTGGCCCCGCCTTCGCCTCGGTGCCTCCACCTCGTCGGGGAGGAGGAATCGTCCGCGCGCGTGCCCCCCCTCCTCACCCAAGCAACCCTCCGCCGGACCCGCGGACGCCATCTTCCCTGCGGCCGCCGACATCTTCCCCGCAGCCAACAATGCCGCGGTACCATCTCCCCCACCCCCACGGGCAACGCCACCGCGCTCCCGATTTCCCCCGCGGCCGCCGGCGCCGCCGCTATCTTGCCCCCGGGACAGCGACGGTGGCCCCGACATGACCAGTAGGGATATACTCTTTCTTTAAAACTCTTTATTATATATTTACAATGGTTTAAAATAATTTTAGAGGGCTCTTTTGAACCATTTTTGAAGTTTGTGGGGGTACTTTGCTATTTTAAATTCCTTATAATACAACCTCCATAAATTTCAATATGAATAGACAATCATCATTGAAACTAACTCATCCGTGCCACAAATTAAACCACTCTTAATGTAAGCACAAGATTTTGAACACCTTTTCAACATCGCCGACGAGCAGAGGTTGAAAAACAGAGGGGGCTGCGAAGGGCCCCTACCAATCTCCAAACGCCCTGTAGAAGCAATAGACATGTCTGCAACCTCATGCTATAATACTACTTGACGCAGACGGTGTGACCACAACACATGGCTCTTGAAATGCAATAGTGTGATTTCTCACAATGTTGTCTACTAATTGTGTGACTACGCCTCTGGCCATTGCACATATCCTGAAGAGAACCGATGGTGGTGATAGCGGGTACCGTGGAGCTCGGTCTAGGAATTTTTTTTACGTTTTCGTATCGCCTCGCAGATCTTGCCACATCTATATGACGACATTGCTAGATGATTCCGCCACAGCAGCTACACGACTGTGTCTACCTCTTGTCTTCAACCACATTCATAGTCTGCCACACCGACTCCTCAGAAATAGGCAAGCTACAACGAGCACAGATAACATTGAATCTCTCATACAATGCTCAAGGGTGCCTTATGTCACAAATAGATCAGGCAGCCGCTTAGATGCTAATTAGATTCAGCGGGCAGTCCACGTTTGCCGCAGCCCGGAGACAACACATGTCGAACTTGCAGCGGTGATTTTGCTTTTCTTCTTAGTATGATTGTATTATCGATACACTAGAACTGCCTTTTCTACATTCAATACACAAAGTACTAATTTGTTGCTGATGTGTCATCCAGTGCAGTAAAGCAAATGTTATGTACTTTGTCCCAAATGATCGACCATCGGTACAGGAAAAGACATAGACGGAGGTGCCCGTCCCATCCAGAAGGAGACGCTAGGTCACCGCATGCATATGTATACCATCCATTCCAGTCCATATGAACCAATGAATACGATATTTTTTGAGTGCTTGTACCATCTTTTGGCGCAAATCACCATGGACTATCTGTTGTGAGGATGATTTCGACAATAAGAAAGAGAGGCCAAGAGCGATGCTGGATCTAGCTAGGCGCAAGTGTGACATGGTCAATTTTACAAGTCCAGACCCCTCTCAAAAGAGATAAAGACCCTACGTCTTGAGCTCTGGGATCTTTTTCTCTTCTCTATGTCTGATAAGGATTACAAAGTGTGAACCCCTGTCTTGGTGCTAGGGGGTGGCTTACATAGAGTGCGTCAAATCCCCTAGCCTTTGGCGTTACAAGTGTGTTAAGGAGATTCATTAATTAAGTCCACTATGAGAGGTTACTGACGTGGCAAAGCTAGTAACGTGAGTTCTATTAAAGGCCGGGACGCTTCAGATGCCTCCTTCGCTTGTGTTACTTCTTGGTTCCAAACAGTTCATATGTTCTAGCATTTATATGTTTCCTTCCGAGTAATTCGTGGAGTTAAATGCATAGAATGGATCACTTTCGTGTCACTACTTGCGGGAAACTATCACTGTACATTTGCGACATTTCACACTGAATCGAATTTCTAACAGTGGTAAAAAATACTAATGAAAAATGCTAAGTGCTTCTCTGATGTCACTAGTTGATTGGGCCCGCCTGTCGGGCTAACTTGGCCAAAAAAAATAGTAAACCCCCAAATTGGACCTAGTCTTCTTCCTCCTTTCACATTTTCGTCCTCCTCTCTCTTTGTAGCATTTTATCAGACAACTTGTGCGCGCCCGGCTCCATCCCTGGCACCAACTTTGGCAAGCCGTTGTAGGTGCCGTCGGAAGACGCGGCGTAGATGGACGATGCTGGGTTGGAGGTGGAGGAGCAGCGTCATGGCCGCCTCCGGAGGTTTGGAAGAGAGGGCCTCGGCCTGGGCTGGAGAGGCCCCGGGCGAATCATCGATATAGCCGTGGGGTCGTCGCGGATCTGGGACCAACTCGCTTACTCGATCTCCTGCTCTGCCGCGACATCACATATATGCCGACGAGCCATCGCCTCACCTCCAGATGCGGCAGTCACGGGCAACTCCATCCCAGCAGCCGAGCCGGCAGGTCGCGGTCACGTGCGCCTGCATGGCCGCCGAAACTTGCGGTCCGCGCGCCGCTTCCGTAAACGCTCGCACCTGGCCTCCAACGCCTTGCCGCTCTCCACGCCGCTCACGGTCAGCCCAAGAAGAGAGAGGGAGATGAAGAGAGGGGATGCATCGTGCATGCGAGGTGTTCGATGAAATACCTCAAAGAGAGGAGGAAGAGCCGAAGAGGAAGAAGGTGGCAGTATCCGAGAAAATGTGAGAGATTGAAGAGGAGGAAGAAGAAGACTGAGTCAACATGTCCATGTGGCACTTTTTTTTTGCCAACTTAGCATGACGGATCGGCCTGGCCGATTAGTGATGTCATCCAAACGCTTAGCATCAATCATTAGTGTTTTTTACCACTACTGTCAGAAATTCGATTCGGTGAGAAATGTCACGACTCGTAAAGTGGTGGTTTTCCACAAGTCATGACACGAAAGTGATGGTTCTGTGCATTTAACTCTAATTCATGAGTATCCGTCCATGTGATCTGGTGCATTGACTCGTCCAAGTGGGTTGATGATTCGATGTTGTTTGATTGGCATCCTAGAAGACGACACCAGTAAATGGGTACTCGGTGTTGGTACTCCCATAGTTTGTGATTCATAAAGTGATCATTGGCCTACCCCTTAGCAGGTGACCTCATCACTATCTGATGGACTATCATGCGACAACATCTAGACCCGTGTGCCAAAACGCCTCTCAAGCTAGTCATAGGGGGAGTAACTTACACTAGTGTCATGCATATGACACCGGTCTATATTACTACCTTCATAATATAAAGTATTATAAAGAGCATTATATATGGTTGCATTTATTAGGTTCTAGACTCATTTTACCTTGGGTTCATTATGTTACAATAACATACTATCTCCGTCCTGGTTTATTGGTCCCCATTGTATTTCGTGTCAAATTTTGACCATAGATTGAACTAACAAAATGTTCTTGCATGTCACAAAAAATTATATCATTAGAAACTATGTTTAAATACGAATCCGGCGATATAATTTTTATTGACATGCATTACTATTTTGTTAGTTAAATCTTTGGTCAAAATTTGGCACAAACTATGAAGGAGACCTATAAACCAGGACGGAGGTAGTATTAGGTTATCATAAACACCTCTCTATTCATTAGCTACTTGCCACATAAGTAACTTGTCTTGGGATGTGTTGTGTTAGTAGCTACTAAGTTACTTTTACGATGACCACTCATCCTTATACGTACATGTTTAATATTTATTATTCACCACTTCCACATGGAATGACAAGAAGCTTTTGACGGAGATAGCACAGTTGACCGTGTGCTTAATTAGTCCGTTCGTTGGCTGCGTGAGACATCCATGCCCACATACATAGGCATTAAGAGTCGTATTGTCAAACCTTTCTGTTCTACTCCCTCTGTTATTACAAGATTTTATGAGGAAAAACCTATATAAGATTTGTCCAAATTTGTCCAAATCTTTGATTGCAATTTTTGTTGATAGCTTACCAAGATGACCACTTGGTCCAAATCTCACAAGAGTTTCTTAAGAAAAACCTATATATGAACATCATTATTATGGCCGTAATAACTTTTCTTAGAAAATCCTAGAAACATGTAGCAGCGTCAATCGTGCTTGTAATATAGGCCAGTTGACCGTGTGCTTAATTAATCCGTTCGTTGGCTGCGTCAGACATCCATGCCCCACATACATAGGCATTAAGAATCGAATTGTCAAATCTTTCTATTCTACTCCCTCTATCCCGAATTACTTGTTTTAGATTTGTCTATACAAGTTACTTTTGTATATAGACAAATGTAAGACAAGTAACGGGGACGGAGGTAATATATTCTAGCGGCAGACATACGTGGGATAGAAATGAAGCCTAATTTGTCCAAATCGATCTTACAAGATTTTTCTGAGGAAATACCTATATACTATGAACACAATTATTATGGCTGCAATAACTTTCCTTAGAAAATCTTAGAAAGATGTAGCAGCGTCAATCGTGCTTGTAATATGTATCATTTTTATATGATGATCACATAAGGATCTGAAGCTCTCTCTTACCAGTGGCATGCCGTCGGCAGCTGCAGTCCCAGCTGGTTCCCCTTCTTCCACAACCAGGAGACCTTGAGATCCATCGAACCGAGGACCATCCTGCAACGTACAGACCACCAAACATAATTCAAGATCCGGTCAAATCCACCAAAAACAAAACGAATCTGGTGGAGAGAAATCAATGGTGACGGAAAACTCTACTGCCACGGGTTGCTAGCTAGCTGCGATCAATTGAAATTGTATGCATGTTGCGCCTATCATGTGAAATTTCTTGCTTAGTTACCGGTAAATTCAAGAAGGCACTTACGATGCGGTCACGGATGAGGTAGTACTCCAGCTCGCTCCGGAGGTCGTCGCCCTGCAAATCCATACCACTGGCTTCCCTGAGAGATCGCGCCAGCTCCACGTTATGGATCTCCTTCCCCTCCATCACGGTGAGCACCGACTTGAGGCGTCCGTGGGCATGGTTGAGCTTGGTCACCTCGCGCCCAATACCCCACCCGGACGCCCACAGCTGCAGATCGCCTTTGCTCCAGCTCGTAACAGGAACGATCTCACCGTCGTTCATGGTGCGTGGGCAAGAGAAAATGAGAGGGGATCGGAAGGGAAGTAGTACAATGGAGAGAGTAGCCTGCGGAGTTTTGAGAGCTTCTGGACTCGATCGTATATATTCGTATGGGTTTATTGTATTCTTGCTCGGGTAGGCCAAACAAGCAAACAAGCCAACCTGCATATAATAATAACTGAAAATAAATCCTAGTATGACATCTAGAATTTTTTTTGAACAATTATTATATGTGTGCAATTGTTGGGTGAACGATATACTTGCAATTTTCAGCCAAAAAGTATATATGGTGGTTGGTGTGCCACACGAATTAGACAAGAAAACGAATGTCTAAAGTCTAAGAACAACACCCAGTAAGTGTGTCCATTTTGCTTTTAATATAGCATGCAAATGACAATATTTTCACTGAGGGTTAAAAAAAACAATATTTTTCACTAAATTGTATTGTTCCATGCTCATCACAAATTTACAATTCTGATTTATTCATAATTTTTCTAGGTTTGCCGCATAAAATTTGTAGGATACTTATATAAACTTCAGATCAACGGGATTCCACTTATGTCGATCCTTAAATTGAGCGCACAGTTACCCCTATGAAATAGCATTGTTAGGCAGTTTAGACATTTTCAGAGACAGAGACGCGGATGGAGACGTCACTGTTTAGTATTATGTACACTACACATTTATAAATCATCAAATAGCTAAATGTCAACTGCCAAACTCCAATAACTAATAAGGTGTCTGTCACATGAAATGGTCCGCTCTTTATGGGCTGACCGAGAGGAATCTCCACTCGAAGTCAAACAAGGCAGGATTGCAATAAAACCAGCCAATTTTTTCTTGAGGATCAATAAAATCAGACAACTATACCAATATTATAGTAGAACAATACTGTATCACCCCCCCCCCCCTCCCCCAAAAAAAGAACAGTACCGTATTCACGCTTTTCTATGCAACAAGTCAGAAAATCATAACACACTTTTCTATGCAACCAATCAGAAATCATCGCAGATATATCCGTCACCAGCTGGGTCTGTGAAAATTAGAATGCCCTCATGACTTGGTTGGTATGTCACAAAAATTATACCATTAAAAATTGGAAAAGATAACCGAGGAACGTTCCCCAGGAATGTTTCCAGCGCGAACGTGTAATCTAACGCTGGATTAGAGTACGAATTCCGAAGCAGAGGCCAGTTGCCATGTCATGTCAAAACAGCGACGGGACGGCGGCGGCTTGGGCACCCGATCTGGGCCCGGTTGGGCTTTGGTAGGCCGCACATGTCGTATTGTGTCATCCAAATGAAGTATTGTTTCATCCTAATCACAAGCAAGATAGTAATAAATGAAGTATTGTTTCATCCTAATCACAAAAGAAACATTTTTTATAACCCTGCCACCTGCATTTGCCAGATTATCCTTCATTAATAGTTAACCTCTGAGTAGGCACCGCATGTTTTAATTTTTTTAGCAACGGCTTGGTCATTGGGCTTGGCCCCAATCCTGGCTCCACCCCTGTTGACTTGGTATATGCCACTCCCTCTGTAACTTAGTACAAGATGTTTTTTACAAAATGGAGTATGTTACTGACGCCATTGATAAGCTGTTGCATATATAATTAGAGGCAAGAAAACACAACTACAAAAATTAGGGCATCTACAATGTGGTGATGACCTTTACGGTGGCAATGTTCCTTTTTTTTCCGCGACCTCCCGTGTAGTGCCGAACCCAGGACATTCCTTTTTTTTCCCGCGACCTCCCGTGTAGTGCCGAACCCAGGACACGTTCTCACCGTGCATTCCCAGCCAGCAACCGGAAGTTGCCTCCCCTGAAAAAAGAAGAGAGGAAGCAACTGGAATTGCCTCATTTATTATAGAAAATAACAAATATTCCATGGCATGGATGCCACGCCGTATCATTTCTATCGTACTTGGACATTTTGTGATGAAGGCACGAACGGCCCGCAACTACATTTTTGGCAAAAATTATTTTCACTTGCATGATGTACTAAGGACAAGCTTAATACACTTATTTTGTGTAGCACGCGAATCACCATACTTTTTGGCTGGAAATTTGCAGGTACTTGTACGTATCTTTCACCCAACAATAATGTGAGTACCATAAAACTTTCTACGGAGACCATGTCATAGAATGTATTTTCAATTTGCTAGTAAGTTTGCACGTGCAACGCACGTCTTAATCGTTGGAAACTGAAATCACATAAGTATAAAATAAAATAAAAGGAGTTTTAAAATATATGAATTAAATGGATGCGCAATGTCTTGAGTTCACTGAAGTTGTTTCTTAGAAGAGAGACTACATCTGATGATGTTGTTGCATGGAGACAATAATATATTGTTTAATACCCAGTGCTTAATAAGTTGTAAAAGATAAAAAAATCTAGTTGCGATTGGAGAGTAGCCTTGCACTGTGTTTAGTACATGGAGATGTAATCTTTTGGTCTTAATATCATGGTGTGAGAAATTGATACCTAATCTTAGAAAAAGATATTAATATCATGGTGTAAGCAATTGATAACTAAAATATGAGAAAAGTTCAAGAGATAAAAGTTTGATCCATCGATATGAGATTACTAACCAAATGTTTATATAAATCTGGAAATGGCATGAAATTTCCAGGACTTGATTACATGTTGCGAATACTCAGAACTCAGCTTGATGACTACTAAAATGAAAAAGATATATCCTAGATAAAAATATCAATGGCATTGAACCAGTGTTCTGAAGTAAAATCTTAACACCAACAGATTTTAGGGAGTTCCTTTTTTTACAGTCAAAGGAGCTCACCTATATCGCTCAAGATTACTCAGTTTAAAAAAAAAAGGCAAGATCGTCCGGAGCGGCATTACGCACAGCCTCAGGTCAGTAACTTGCAAGGGTAGCTTTGCAGAGAGTGGTGCATAGAAATTAGCCTCTCTGCAAATAAAAGACAGTACTGAACAAAAATCTGGGCCCAGCTCCTCAATTTCACACAGGAGGCCCATAATCTCTTATCTGTTTTGTTTTCTTGAGTTCCACATCTCTACCCGTGCTTGACAATCAGATTTGAAGGCAACATCGGGCCATTTTTCCCCCTTTGCAAGCTGTACCCCATCTTCGAGAGCAAGTATTTCAGCAAACACAGAGAGTAGAATACTCATACCTCTAAGCAGCGGCTAGCATGAACTTACCTCCAGTATATCTTGCAATTACTCCCGTGGTCACACGAGCATTAGCACCTCAGAACGCCACATCAACATTAACTTCGATAATCTGGATGTCTCCAACTCACATCTCAGCTTGCTAGGATAGGGATAATCTTCATATGGAGAGAGCAGAGAGCATGTTTCCTGAACCACATCAGGAACCCATTTTGTCAGATTTTAAGGGGCTTCATATAATTTTTTGCCTGCTGCTAGGAATTTATTTGTATGTACTGCTGCAGGTGAGATGCTGAGAATAATAATGGATGTTCTACTAAAAAGGTACAGGTTTTGTGCGTTCCAGCAACAGTGTTAGTTCTTGAAAAAAAATGTAATAAGTCGAGGGTTACATTCCTTTGTTTTGATTATCTCTGTCCTCTCTTCTCGTTTCCAAACGAAAGTGGATCTCTCATCTCTGAAAAATGGAAAAGTAGGTCTCATTCTCATTTTTAGATGCAATTTTGTACAATGGTCGTAACAAGCAATATGCAGTAACAAGCAAAAAAAACAGAGTTTGCTCAACTTGGCAATTCAACGTGCAGGGAGGGGCGTGTTGTGTAGCATTAAAACCATTTATCTTGTGAACGTCACCTAGGAAGTTTTCTTCCAATAACGACACACTGGTCAAGATATACAACAACTCCGTAATGAACATCATTGATGTATATGCCTAGTTAAGTCCTGTTTTGGCAATCAACCTATCTATCAAAATTTGTTAACTGTATCAACATAAGCTCTGCAAATGTGACTAAATCGGTAAAGTATTTATTTCTATAGTGGACAACAAATGAAATTGTTCAAGAGTTAAATAGCATGGCCACCCTTATTAGAATAACCTAGTTTCCTTCACGCAATACATGTAGTGGTAAACATATTGTGCACTGTTCTGTATGCAAATTAAAATAAAAAGGAAAACTCTTTTTTTATCTTGTTCAAAATCTTCACCTTCCTTTAGAAATACATCCTCTGTTTTAGAAAATCTGGGCGTAGAAGGTTTTTTTCTTGAACTTATAGTTAACTCAATAAAGAATGGTGTTTGAATTAGATCTTGGAGTTCTTTTGGCAGATATTTCAAAACCTTACAGATAGCTTAATCTTTTTTGTTAGCTTCTATTTCAGACACAGTGCAGGTTGTTGGACGTTGGGTGCACATATACCTTAGTGAAAGATAAATAGAGAGAGGGGGGAATGCACATATACCTGGCGGATAAGGCGGGGACTTAGGTTATTGTGCGTGTTGTTGTATGGGTGTTACGGAGGATGGCGACGGCGTTAACAGGGTTGGCGGCAAAACTATGCAAGAAAATAAAAGATATATTAGATTCAAAGAGAAGGTGCACTATGCACATTAAAAGAGTTTTTCTGCTAGTCATAGAGCATTATCGACATTGTACTGCAAATAAATTAACCTATCAGAAGTTCTAAATGACCCAAAGTATCAGAGAATAAGGAAATGGGGAGGGCTACATACATATGTCAAGTTGAAAATCTGAAACCAAATCCAAAGCTATAGCACAACCAACTAAAGAAAGCTCGCTGGAGTCAGGCTCGAGCTCAATCCATGCGGCAGGCTACAATATTATGAACACAAAGATTACTACCATATATCAGCTCCACGAGTATTTGTTGTGAAAAACGTATAAGCAGACAACTTTGAAACCTAACAAGACCAGCATTATAAGAATCAAATTAATGCGTACTCCTACTATCAGAACAAAGCTAACAATACGATGCAATAAAGAAACAAATTGACGCAATTAGTGAGAAACACAATAGAGACTGCTCCTACTGTCACAAGAATGGGTAGCAAAATCTCTCTTTAAGAGAAAAAAATAGGGTCGCAAGCTGAGGAATATCCCTAGCCTTGGGAGGCATATGAAGTTCAGGGAACTTATATGGAGGTAGGGCGATGTCCATACAGGGGGTTGGTAATGCTCAGGTACAAGGGGCTGCTGGTGGAGAGGGAGGTCGGGGAGAGGTCGCCATCTCTGTTCCAGCCGGAGACGATGTTGTAGGTGAACGTCGCCGGAGACCGGAGTACCGGAGAGCAAGGGTTAGAGCACCAACCAGGAGTCCGGTGAAGAACGAAGCTGGATCCAACTCCCCTCCACGCAACAAGCCATGAAAGGACCAAAAGAGCAGCCGACACCGTCGCCACCGTCGAAGACCGAAGTGGCGGACGCCCAAGGCCAGAGAAACAGGCCCGACTCGACATCAACAAAGAGTACAGCGGAGATCAACGGAACCCCAACTCGCAGGACCCAGATGCCCAGATCCGAGACCAAAAGGCACACAGCCCCTCATCAACGCCGAGGGTGACGACGGACGGGCGAAGAAGGGGGCGGAGGCGGCGACCCGCGGCGGGGAGGCTCCCGGCGACGGCGGGGCGGCTCTGGCGGGACGGGGGCGGAGGCGGCGACCCGCGGCGGGGAGACTCCCGGCGACGGCGGGGCGGCTCTGGCGGAGGCAGCGGTGAGGAGGTCGTGCGGGGGGCGGCGGTCTGCAGAGGAGGAGGTCGTGCGGGGGCGGTTCTCTTTTTTTTTTTTGACTGCGGGGCGAGTGCGGGGCGATTAGCGATCGATCGTGGCTTGTTGCGTGGTTGGTAGCGTTAAACACAGAATGATTAAGGGCCATTAGATTTTGATGATGAATGGGTGTGATTGTTTGGATCTGCCCCTTTCTTTCTTTTATAGTAGTAGTAGATAGTAGATTAGTATACGCTCGTTGGCTTGTTGGCCTTCCCGAGCAAGGATGGATATAAAACTCTGCAAGCTACTCCCTCCATTGTACTTCCCTTCTCCTCTCCGGCCCTCTTCTTTTGCCCACGCCGGCTGCACCATGACCGACGGTGAGGTCGTTCCTGTTACGAGCTGGAGCAAAGGCGATCTGCAGCTGTGGGCGTCCGGGTGGGGTATTGAGCGCGAGGTGACCAAGCTCAACCATGTCCACCGACAGCTCAAGTCGGTGCTCACCGTGATGGAGGGGAAGGAGATCCATAACGTGGAGCTCGCGCGATCTCTTAGGGAAGCCCGTGGTATGGCCTCCCACGGCGAGGACCTCTGGAGCGGGCTGGAGTACTACCGCTTCCAGGAGGCCGACGGCGGCGGCGAGGTAAGTGTCTGCTTCTTGAATTTACTTACTGTTTGGGTACTGAGCAAGAAATCCGTGATAGACGAACCATGCGTCGAACATCGAACTTTTGAGAATCATCGAATTTCAGTTAGTAGGTGTAGATCGAGCTGTGGATTTGGCCGGATCTTGATTTGTTTTTGGTGGTCTGCACCGTGCAGGATGGTCGTTGGGTCGATGGATCTCAAGGTCTCCTGGGCCTGGTCGAGGAAGAAGGGGGATCAGGGACTGCCGTTGTCGACGACATGCCACAGGTGAGAGAGATGGCCATGCTGGTAGCCTCATATCTCCACCGGAGATTTTTATTTATCACTGATCATCATACAAAAATAAAAAAATGATACACCTTGCTAAGTTTTCTAAGGTTAAAACAGCCATAATAATTGCGTTTATAGGTTTTCCTCAGAAAATCTTGGACAATTTGGAAAAAATGGGCTCGATTTCTATTCGCCTTTTTTGATGCCCAAGTTTATCCGAATCCTGGCTATATGTAGATCTAGCACAAGAAGCTACATATTTCTCATGATCTGCCGCTAGGATACTGAATAGAAAAGGCTTGATAATACGACTCTTCATCAATATGCATATGCATGTGGGCATAGATGTCTTACGCGGTTAACGGACGGATTAAGCACACGGTCAACTATCCTATCCTTGTCAAAAACTTCTTGCCATTCTGTCTAGGAGTGCTGAACGAATAAGCACACGGTCAACTTCTTGCCATTCCATGTGGCTGTGCTGAATAATACTCCTGCCATCCCATAATATAAGATTGGTTGTAGTAACATATTATATGATGGGACAGAGGGAGTATTAAACATGCACATATAAGGGTATCTTCACGCTGACCTTCAAACAGGACACCGCATTTCGCAGACCGGGGACCAGTCCGTGGACATTAATGCGGGAGCCGGCCATTCAATCATAGTCGTATATACGTTAAACCGGATTTATCAAATGAGATGAATTATATGTAAACCGAAGGATTTTCATCTAAACACATTAATTACATTTTGGAGATATTTTAGCTAAAAAAAGTGGCCGGACTTAAACCTAGCTTACAGTGGCGCCCGTCCTCCACTTTCCCTCCTTGTTACCCTCCGGCGATCGCCGGGTCCATCTAGCCGTCTCCATGAGCAGCGGGCATAAGACCCATGAAGTGAATGTGTGGTTGCCAGCGAAGAAGAGTAGAACATGGGAGACGGACCGGTCCACTTAGGACTCGAGGCACCGCCACCACCCATGCCCTACTCATCCCTCCCCAAGTCCACGACATGTCCATTGCTAGTGGGTCCACGATGGGCGTGGAGGGGGCGGCACACTCGCCGTCTCACCGACACGGCCAAACACCATTTGGCGGCACATATGACACACAGCTAGCGGCGTTCTTGTCCGCGACCGCCTCCCCGTCTGACTGCGCCGCCTGTACGTTGCAAGCGGCGGCTTGAGTGTGGGCGGCCTCTAGAGCGCCTGCTGCTTGGCGAAGAAGTTGGGTTTTGCCATGGACATTGCAGCCACGGCTTCCTCGCTCGTGCGATCTCTATCCTCCTGGCACGACGGCTCTGCTAGGCGGCCGCAAGGGCGGCCACCTGGTACTTCTCCATCGATAGGCTCTCCCACATAGCGTTGCCGCTCACAGTCATGATGGATGTGGTGCACGGGAGGAAGATGTGGAGCGGATGAGTTGTGGCGTGGCGTGAGTCGGGTGTGGCCGCCTTTAAATAGTGGGTGCTGGTTAGGCCAAGCGTCCGAGTGTGTCATTGCGTGGGCATCAGAGTTGCTTTCTCGGCTGGCAAGCTTATTTAATGGTGGCAGATGGAGGGACGGGCATTGCGGGCGTGGATCCATCTTGTCTTGTCCAGTAAACATCTCTCTGGCATTGAACATGCACGAACACCGGAGACACGGTGCGGGTGGCGCCCTCGGTCGGTGAGCCATTTCAATGCCAGCGCTAGCGAGAGGTCACATCCACTCTGGACTAGTGTCAATGCGGAGCGGCTTCTCTAAAGCGGCATGAATGCAGGCAGTTGGCTTCCGGCAGAGAAGGGAGCGAGCAAGGAAGAGGGGTTTGGGTGGGCCATGGTTGTTAGAAGTGGGCGTGGCAGCGGTCCGGACGCCCGCAAAGCCCCCTCCCCTGGTTTGCGGGAAAAAGAACGTCCGGACCACCAGGCGGACCAATACAGGACCGCGTTGGATGACAAAACATGTTCAGACAGTCCGGTCCGGACTATTGCGGGCGGTTTGAGCGTCGGTGTTGGATATGCCCTAAGTAATTATATATGCCATTCAGCACTATTAGTGTAGAATAAATTATTTTACATCTAGGTGTTACATCACTACATTCAGAATTTACGTGTGGTATATAAATTATCATCATCATATTGATTCACAACTCAAAAGAACAACAAAAGAAATGCAGGATATGGGTCATAACACAATCAAACCACAAAAATTACATTTTTTTTTCTTGAGCAATTGTTGTGATATGTAAATAGAGCACCACAAAAATTACATTGCTATGTATGTTTTATGTCATGTTTTTACATTTACAATTTACGTAAGTAAATAAATTATATGTTTAGGACACTTTTTCGTTTGTTTGATTGACTTCCGATGGCGCCTCTCCCTCATGTTCTGCGGACTCATGTTGACTATTGGTTGTTTCAACAACTAGGCGTTTTGGTGCTAAAACCTTGTGGTTGCAGAATGAGCCCCCCCCCCTTCCTTTTATTCTTGATCTTGAACTCTATCTCTGGTGTAATACTCGTCCATTTTGGGCCCTTTCGAATACAAATTCAGGCGGGGAATCACCCCCCCCCCCCCATGAGCTTTACTTGGCGTAAAAATATGGTGTAGGGGCTTAAAAATAAGGTGGTGTTGAACAACGAAACCATGGCTTTATGTTTGGTGTATAAATATATCATCCATGTTGACTCATATCACAAAAATTCAGCATAACAAACACAAGTCGTAACAACTAAAAACTTCAAAAATTGCGTTGATATGTATATTTTATGTCGTGTTTTTAGTTTTGTAATTTTATATCATGTAAACAGACTATTTGACACCGGTATACATATTTGTACGTCCTTCTTGACTTCCGAGGAGGTAAGATAAAAATTATGTGACACAAAATATGGTTCAATGTCGATAAATATGGCTTTAGTAAATACTACATTAACCAAGAATAACATGAATTATATAACAACTCTACGACTAAACAAAGACACATTTACATATATGGCAAGTTGACAAGTGAAAAAAGCAAGTAATTGACATCAGTAGTTCAATGCTAGCCAGGACCGACAACAAGTACTAACAATTAATCCCTCACAAAAATACCAATAATTGATAATTTCATAAGGCAATAGTCCAATAAGTAAAGCTAATTTTTCTATCACGTAAAACTTCGCACAATACAACAAGGCCACTGAATAGTGGACACATGCATGCACACATGCATTGGCACATCAGTGACATTATATTTAATAAGTTACCCATTGTTGTAAACATATTTCATAAGGCACGCAACAACAAGTCACAAAAATCAATCACACAACCACATAATCACAAGGGGGGGAGGGTGGTGGGGAGGGTGAAGGATCAAAGGTATCGACTAGGTGGTAGGGGTAGTGAATAGGTGACTACAAATTGTTCTTCTTATTGCATATTTAAGGGAGTGCATGCAAATCTTTCTAGATATGGAACTATGTGTGACACCCTATATGATCTAGCAAGCAATATAATAGCAACAAGTAAAGTAGTGGATAGAGATAACGGAAGCACACGGAGAGGAAGATCTATTATGAAGTTGACTTCCGTGGGGGAAGCTAAGCTCTGTTTGGAGTGGTGTGCGGAACCTAAAGTACTTCCCCACCCCTCCCTCCCTAATGATACAAAGTGTCACCTACTTCTCCGTTAGCCTCACCACAAAAAGTTTGGGCTCACTCCACTAGTGGCAAGTCTTGAGCTTGCCTCCAATCTTCACAAACTCGGGGGAAATGCACAATCTAGGATCATCAACAATGACTCCTACCTCCAAGGAGTCTCCAACATCCAAAAGTAACAAGAATCATGGTTGATTGGGAAAAATTGCTAAAATGCTTGAACTTCTTAGGTTAAAAGGGGAAAAACTTGGATCTTCGATCTGTTGGAAATATGCCCTAGAGGCAATAATAAAAGGATTATTATTATATTTATTTGTTCATGATAGTTGTCTTTTATTCATGCTATAACTGTATTATCCGGAAATCATAATACACGTGTGAATACATAGACCACAATATGTCCCTAGTGAGCCTCTAGTTGACTAGCTCGTTGTGATCAACAGATAGTCATGGTTTCCTGGCTATGGATATTGGATGTCGTTGATAACGGGATCACATCATTAGGAGAATGATGTGATGGACAAGACCCAATCCTAAGCATAGCACAAAGGTCGGTTAGTTCGTTTGCTAGAGCTTTTCCAATGTCAAGTAACTCTTCCTTCGACCATGAGATCGTGTAACTCCCGGATACCGTAGGAGTGCTTTGGGTGTACCAAACGTCACAACGTAACTGGGTGATTATAAAGGTGCACTACAGGTATCTCCGAAAGTGTCTGTTGGGTTGACACGGATTGAGACTGGGATTTGTCACTCCGTATGACGGAGAGGTATCTCTGGGCCCACTCGGTAATGCATCATCATAATGAGCTCAAGGTGACCAAGTGTCTGGTCACGGGATCATGCATTACGGTACGAGTAAAGTGACTTGCCGGTAACGAGACTGAACAAGGTATTGGGATACCGACGATCGGGTCTCGGGCAAGTAACGTACCGATTGACAAAGGGAATTGTATACGGGGTTTGATCGAATCCTCGACATCGTGGTTCATCCGATGACATCATCGAGGAGCATGTGGGAGCCAACATGGGTATCCAGATCCCGCTGTTGGTTATTGACCGGAGAGTCTTGGTCATGTCTGCATGTCTCCCGAACCCGTAGGGTCTACACACTTAAGGTTCGGTGACGCTAGGGTTATCAGGAAGACAAGTATGTGATTACCGAATGTTGTTCGGAGTCCTGGATGAGATCCCGGACGTCACGAGGAGTCCCGGAATGGTCCGGAGGTAAAGTTTTATATATGGGAAGTTGTTAAACGGGCACCGGAAAGTTTCGGGGTCATACCGGTATTGTACCGGGACCACCGGAAAGGTTC
>NC_057801.1:825248570-825252584 GCF_018294505.1 Triticum aestivum | reverse complement strand
TCGGGTGTGATGGATTCTTACGTTCACATACAACGGGTGTAAGACAGTTTTTACACAGCGAAAACACTTAGGGTTAACTTGACGAGCCTAGCATGTGCAGACATGGCCTCAGAACACGGAGACCGAAAGGTCGAACACGAGTCGTATGGAAGATACGATCAACATGAGAATGTTCACCGATGATGACTAGTCCGTCTCACGTGATGATCGGACACGGGCTAGTCGACTCGGATCGTGTAAACACTTAGATGACTAGAGGGATGTCTAATCTGAGTGGGAGTTCATAATTTGATTAGAACTTAATTATCATGAACTTAGTCTAAAGCCTTTGCAAATATGTCTTGTAGATCAAATGGCCAACGCTCATGTCACATGAACTTCAACGCGTTCCTAGAGAAAACCAAGCTGAAAGATGATGGCAGCAACTATACGGACTGGGTTTGGAACCTGAGGATCATCCTCATAGCTGCCAGGAAACAATATGTCCTAAAAGGACCGCTAGGTGACGCTCCCGTCCCAGAGAACCAAGACATTATGAATGCTTGGCAGTCTCGTGCTGATGATTACTCCCTCGTTCAGTGCGGCATGCTTTACAGCTTAGAACCGGGGCTCCAAAAGCGTTTTGAGCATCACGGAGCATATGAGATGTTCGAAGAGTTGAAACTAGTTTTCCAAGCTCACGCCCGGGTCGAGAGATATGACATCTCCGACAAGTTCTGTAGTTGTAAGATGGAGGAAAATAGTTCTGTCAGTGAGCACATACTCAAGATGTCTGGGTTGCACAACCGTATGACCCGACTGAATATTAACCTCCCTGATGAGGCAGTCATTGACAGAATCCTTCAGTCGCTCCCACCAAGCTACAAGAGCTTTGTGATGAACTATAATATGCAGGGGATGGTAAAGACCATTCCTGAAGTATTTTCTATGCTGAGGTCAGCATAGGTTGAAATCAAAAAGGAACATCAAGTGTTGATGGTCAATAAGACCACTAAGTTCAAGAAAGGCAAGGGTAAGAAGAACTTCAAGAAGGACGGCAAAGAGGTTGCCGCACCCGGTAAGCCAGTTGCCGGGAAGAAGTCAAAGAATGGACCCAAGCCTGAGACTGAGTGCTTTTATTGCAAGGGGAAGGGTCACTGGAAGCGGAACTGCCCCAAATACTTAGCGGATAAGAAGGCCGGCAACAGTAAAGGTATATTTGATATACATGTAATTGATGTGTACCTTACCAGTACTCGTAGTAACTCCTGGGTATTTGATACCGGTGCCGTTGCTCATATTTGTAACTCACAGCAGGAGCTACGGAATAAGCGGAGACTGGCGAAGGACGAGGTGACGATGCGCGTCGGGAATGGTTCCAGAGTCGATGTGATCGCCGTCGGCACGCTACCTCTACATTTACCCACGGGATTAGTTTTGAACCTTAATAATTGTTATTTAGTGCCAAGTTTGAGCATGAACATTGTATCTGGATCTCGTTTAATACGAGATGGCTACTCATTTAAGTCTGAGAATAATGGTTGTTCGATTTATATGAGAGATATGTTTTATGGTCATGCTCCGATGGTCAATGGTTTATTCTTAATGAATCTCGAGCGTAATATTACACATGTTCATAGTGTAGATGCCAAAAGATGTAAAGTTGATAACGATAAGTCCCACATACTTGTGGCACTGCCGCCTTGGTCACATTGGTGTCAAGCGCATGAAGAAGTTCCATGCTGATGGACTTTTAGAGTCTCTTGATTATGAATCATTTGACACATGCGGACCATGCCTCATGGGCAAGATGACCAAGACTCCGTTCTCCGGAACAATGGAGCGAGCAACCAACTTGTTGGAAATCATACATACCGATGTGTGCGGTCCAATGAGTGTTGAGGCTCGCGGAGGATATCCTTATGTTCTCACTCTCACAGATGACTTGAGTAGATATGGGTATGTCTACTTGATGAAACACAAGTCTGAGACCTTTGAAAAGTTCAAGGAATTTCAGAATGAAGTAGAGAATCAACGTGACCGAAAGATAAAATTCCTACGATCAGATCGTGGAGGAGAATACTTAAGTCACGAATTTGGTACACACTTAAGGAAATGTGGTATCGTTTCACAACTCACGCCGCCTGGAACACCTCAGCGTAACGGTGTGTCCGAGCGTCGTAATCGTACTCTATTGGATATGGTGCGGTCTATGATGTCTCTTACCGATTTACCGCTATCATTTTGGGGATACGCTCTAGAGACAGCCACATTCACTTTAAATAGGGCACCGTCTAAATCCGTTGAGACGACACCATATGAATTATGGTTTGGGAAGAAACCTAAGCTGTCGTTTCTAAAAGTTTGGGGATGCGATGCTTATGTCAAGAAACTTCAACCTGAAAAGCTCGAACCCAAGTCGGAAAAATGCGTCTTCATAGGATACCCTAAGGAAACTGTAGGGTATACCTTCTACTTAAGATCCGAGGGCAAGATCTTCGTTGCCAAGAATGGATGCTTTCTGGAAAAAGAGTTTCTCTCGAAAGAAGTAAGTGGGAGGAAAGTAGAACTCGATGAAGTACTACCTCTTGAGCGGGACAGTAGTGCAGCTCAAGAAGATATTCCTGTGATGCCTACACCAACTGAAGAGGAAAATAATGATGATGATCAAGGTACTTCGGATCAAGTTGCTACTGAACTTCGTAGGTCCACAAGGACACGTTTCGCACCAGAGTGGTACGGCAACCCTGTCCTGGAAATCATGTTGTTAGACAACGGTGAACCTTCGAACTATGAAGAAGCAATGGTGGGCCTAGATTCCAACAAATGGCTAGAAGCCATGAAATCCGAGATAAAATCCATGTATGAAAACAAAGTATGGACTTTGACTGACTTGCCCGATGATCGGCGAGCGATAGAAAACAAATGGATCTTCAAGAAGAAGACGGACGCGGATGGAAATGTCACCATCTATAAAGCTCGACTTGTCGCTAAGGGTTATCGACAAGTTCAAGGGATTGACTACAATAAGACTTTCTCTCCCGTAGCGAAGCTTAAGTCCGTCCGAATCATGTTAGCAATTGCCGCATACTATGATTATGAGATATGGCAAATGGACGTTAAAACGGCATTCCTTAACGGGCATCTTAAGGAAGAGCTGTATATGATACAACCGGAAGGTTTTGTCGATCCTAAGAACGCTAACAAAGTATGCAAGCTCCAGCGATCCATTTATGGGCTGGTGCAAACATCTCAGAGTTGGAATATTCGCTTTGATGAGATGATCAAAGCGTTTGGGTTTATGCAGACTTATGGAGAAGCCTGCGTTTACAAGAAAGTGAGTGGGAGCTCTGTAGCATTTCTCATATTATATGCAGATGACATACTCTTGATGGGAAATAATATAGAATTTCTGGACAACATAAAGGCCTACTTGAATAAGTGTTTTTCAATGAAGGACCTTGGAGAAGCTGCTTATATATTAGGCATCAAGATCTATAGAAATAGATCGAGACGCCTCATAGGTCTTTCACAAAGCACATACCTTGATAAGATTTTGAAGAAGTTCAAAATGGATCAGTCTAAGAAGGGGTTCTTGCCTGTATTGCAAGGTGTGAAATTGAGCTCGGCTCAATGCCCGACCACGGCAAAAGATAAAGAAGAGATGAGCGTCATCCCCTATGCTTCAGCCATAGGATCTATTATGTATGCCATGCTGTGTACCAGACCTGATGTAAACCTTGCCGTAAGTTTGGTAGGAAGGCACCAAAGTAATCCCGGCAAGGAACACTGGACAGCGGTCAAGAATATCCTGAAGTACCTGAAAAGGACAAATGACATGTTTCTCGTTTATGGAGGTGACGAAGAGCTCGTCGTAAAGGGTTACATCGACGCTAGCTTCGACACAGATCTGGATGACTCTAAGTCACAAGCCGGATACGTGTATATGTTGAATGGTGGAGCAGTAAGCTGGTGCAGTTGCAAGCAGAGCGTCGTGGCGGGATCTACATGTGAAGCGGAGTACATGGCAGCCTC
>NC_057801.1:825246010-825246748 GCF_018294505.1 Triticum aestivum | reverse complement strand
GCGGTCAAGAATATCCTGAAGTACCTGAAAAGGACAAATGACATGTTTCTCGTTTATGGAGGTGACGAAGAGCTCGTCGTAAAGGGTTACATCGACGCTAGCTTCGACACAGATCTGGATGACTCTAAGTCACAAGCCGGATACGTGTATATGTTGAATGGTGGAGCAGTAAGCTGGTGCAGCTGCAAGCAGAGCGTCGTGGCGGGATCTACATGTGAGGCGGAGTACATGGCAGCCTCGGAGGCAGCGCATGAAGCTATTTGGGTGAAGGAGTTCATCACCGACCTAGGAGTCATACCCAATGCGTCGGGGCCGATCAAACTTTTCTGTGACAATACTGGAGCTATTGCCCTTGCAAAGGAGCCCAGATTTCACAAGAAGACCAGGCACATCAAGCGTCGTTTCAACTCCATCCGTGAAAATGTTCAAGATGGAGACATAGAAATTTGCAAAGTACATACGAATCTCTGTAGGCCTTTCTATGCATTGATCCGTTGACTAAACCTCTCTCGCGAGCAAAACATGATCAGCACCAGAACTCTATGGGTGTTCGATTCATCACAATGTAACTAGATTATTGACTCTAGTGCAAGTGGGAGACTATTGGAAATATGCCCTAGAGGCAATAATAAAAGGATTATTATTATATTTCTTTCTTCATGATAGTTGTCTTTTATTCATGCTATAACTGTATTATCTGGAAATCGTAATACACGTGTGAATACATAGACCACAATA